>NC_073696.1:172569160-172702348 GCF_029784165.1 Wyeomyia smithii | reverse complement strand
CTTTTCAATAGATTGAAAAACCTGAAGATGAAGCGTCATTCTATACGTAAAATGGCTGCTGATCTTGATGTTCCTAAACCGACCATACACAACGTACTCAAACAATACCAGACTGCCATGCTTTCAAAAAACGTAAAGTTGACGGAGTATCAGCAGCTTAGAAGACAAAAAAGTTTTGAAAGGGCTAATCTCCTGCTACGGCGGCTCGCTGGAAAAGAATCTTTTTGGGTGAAAATTGATTTGTCCTGCAGCAGTCTAACAATGTACAAATCCTTCACAGAATAACCCGGATAATGACAACAACGTCCTTCGGTTCTAAAGTGCCGTGGTTTTGGATTGTATTTGCAAGCGTGGCAAACTAGTGCATGTTTTCATTGAGAAAAGTGTTAAAATAACGATATGTATGATATAAAATAGAAATATTAGAGGAAATCGTAAAGCCAATCGTAGATAGAATGTACAGATGAAACCATTACGTGTTTCAGTAGAACGAAGTACCCTATCATACAATGAATCGGGTTCAACACTGGTGTCAGGAAAACTTAACCAAATTTGAAAAATCTTAACTGAGCGTCTTAGTAGAATGATTTAAGATATCAGAAAAAAGAATTATAAGTTTCCATTAAACTCTACTAGAAATTTGAGAAGTTAATATACCTATGAAAATACACGTGCTGGCTGCGACGGATTCAAAAACGTCTGAAGCACGTCAAAAGGGTTAAAGGTGAGGTTATTTCAAAACGTATGCTGTGATTATTAGCACTATATTGCCTTTGAATTCGAACAATAATCAATAAAAACTGAACAATTGTTGTAAAATAAAAGTGTCTTCAATGTATATCAAATTATCTTAGATACGGTGTACAAAGAACTACTCACATTTTTATGACATGAACATGCTGGTTAAATTTCGAAATATGTCGCGAGTAAAAGCCAGACAAATATGCCTGAAAAATTGGTTGAATCGAAACTTTAATTTGAACAAGAAAAGTTTCATGATATGCATCTGTTTCACTGCTATCGATATGTTACAAATTATGTTACCTAATGGTCAAACAGAAACATCATTAGTAACAACAGGATAGTTGCATATAGACTTTAAATTTGCGCTTTTCAGGTTACATAGTAGTAATGGTGTTTGTTGCAGATACCGCACATGATTTTTCTAATTTGTGACATAATGCTTACTGATACTTAGATGTAATAAAATATGTTGCATGGGAAATATCTCAGACACTTTCCAACAAGCGCAAAAAGAAGTTATGCCTCTGTAATTTTATAGATCGCGTTGGTCACTTTTTTGTGCACAAGAAGAAAAGATGTCCGAAAATTTCCAGCTTGTAAAAAATGGCATCGTTTAAGCAACAAATTATACAGCAAACTTAGCGGGCGTATAAATTTAGCTTTACATTTTTCACAACGCACGAAGGATGCTATCAGGCCTAGGAGCAAAAGAAGAAATCATGTTTTCAATTGCATCTTCAACTTGCCGGTTGGTTACCAAGAATGACGTCACTAAGAACACTATCCAAAGCTAAGCCTTCCTCTGTATTTATACGACCACGCTTAGTGAGCACTGGATGCCCGCTACGTCTAACCAGTAAAGGACCAGCGATCGTCCTCCGGCTTGGAGCCATCATTGTAAAGGAGGACTTACCCCTTTCGGCACGATCACTGTGGTTTCTTTCTGGGCCTGTCGATCTACGTCAAGGAGTGATGACCAGAGAGAAACGGCAGAATCCAGCGTGTGAATAGAGGGGACAGAAATGTACCTGATCGTTGCATCAATACAAATGCAGCGAGTGAAGTCTTGATACACATGCATTGCGGTTCTGGTTGCATTATAAGTAATAAAATATTGCTATAAAGTAACAAAATATTGTAATAAAATATTGCTATAAAGTAACAAAAACTTATTCATTTTTTTTGGGCGTAGGATTGAATCCAGACCAGTTGAGTTAGTTGAGATTGGATCACGCCACCGCACAACCAAACACCCTGGGAATGTAGTTTTCTAGCAATTCATTATGTTGATCATTCATTTTGAAGTAGAATACTTCTCTAAGGAAGTTCGGCTTCATAGGGATGTGAAATGAAAATCTAAAACCGAAAAAAGTGAAAAATATGTCCAATTTCAAATGCTAATAAACCGGTTAGTATTCGATGGATTTCCTTCGTTCTCACAGCAATAGATTGGAAAATCTTCTAAGATTCTTCCAAAAGAAGATAACTGTAATTTTATTATTCACACTATTGTACTATTGATAATAGTCAAGCCTTGTCAAAACGAAAAATTCGACCTCTGATTGGTCGTTATATGATTGCTTCCCAAGCACGGTCGACATAATCATATACCTTGCAATTGAAAACATGCTATTTGGCCTATATAAGAGCCTGTTTCAGCCGAAGCCGCTCATAATAGTTCTAAACAGCGACAACAGCAGTCGTCCTCCCTTAGCAGCAGCACTAGCAGTGCAGTGGCTACCAGCGATGGCGGAAAGCGGCCATAGCTGTGGCGTAGCAGTGGATAGCGCACTAGTTGCAGCGGATTCCAGCAACGATAGCAGCTGGGCCAGCTGATGCAGGGACAGTGGATACCAATGACAGCGTATAGCGGCCACAACTGTGGCATGGCTATAGATAGCGAACTAGTTGCAGCGAATCTCAGCATCGATTGCGGCTGAAGCAGTGAGGCACTTTAGTGAAATGCAGTCTCTGTGCGATAGTGGGCACTAGTAAATGAATTCAATGAAAAGTTGACTCATTTTAACAACACGTGAGCCGTCTAGTTTTGAGTGTTAAATCAGCTTTTCACTATCTATTTTATCACAACGAATACTTTGTTCGCACTGTCAGTGATAACGCAAAGATATAATCGGCATCTTATCCGATACTAAATTGAACAACAAATAGCCCTTTTCAGGATGAAATAAAAACCTGATGATTAAAGCGTTCATGTTTTCTCTTGAGTTAATTTACATTTTTAAATTTGTAAAAGTTATAAATTTTACTTTATTTTCGTGTCTCAGAACGTCCTGAATTATCTTTTCCTTCAGTCATGAGCACGACATCCGAAAACATTCCACCTCAAATCTAAAAATTGTCAGATCCCAACCATGACAAGCAACTTACTATATTATTGAAAATGGTCAATCCTTGTAGAAGCGTAAAATTCGGTTGATCTAATTAGTCAACATTTATTTACTAGAAAAAATGACTGACACGCAAGCAACCGGGTTATCTTTCTTGTTAAAGTATTCTACTTCAACCTTGCGGTCGTGGCTTTGCACACAACCCCCCATGTTATTTTTTTCAACCCAAACGTAGTTTTCAGATTTAAAAATACTCTTTTCAGAGCTCTGATATATATTTGTTTTACTGACGTGTAGCGAGCTGATGAATCCCAAACATAATATTAAGAGCTTATTATTTCAAGAGATTGTTTATTTTTTAATGGAGTGTGGCTAAACTAAATTATTTATCCTTAAAGTAATATTAAAGTAGAGGTTATATACTTCTAGGCACTGTTGAGAATAGAAATCCAGTCTCTAAATACAATACAATATTAAAATTCTAAATACAATACAATATTAAAATTTTTTTGTTCTCCCTTTTGCATTCTCAATGCAACCAACAATAACATTATCTTGAGAAATAATTTTAAGATTACCAGTTTATTTTCCAATCGGTTTGTGGACATTTCAATTTGGATTTGCTGTCAATATTTCACATTTCCAGGTTTCGAGAGCATTATTCCTAATTGGATTTCGACTTCGGAGTGAACTTTTAAACAAATTTTACCGAGCATTGTACACTTCAAGTCGATTAAAGTCGCACTTAGAAGGCTTAACAAAAGTCCTATTTCTGTTCATTTTACTTTGCTTCAGTACACTGTTTCTGACGACAAATAACGAGTGACAAAAATGAATGAGTTCAAAGCAATGGTTTGTCACAGATTAACCATTTGTTGCTTTTACTGCAACACTATTTAGTATCAGCCAAAGCATACCATACTTTGGAAGCAATGTTCAAATTGAGTTATTCATTTGTTTCGACATAACAGATAGCACACCTTTGACGTTCCTAGAGTAATTATTGCATGTCCATTTTCATCACTTATAGATGTGTGTAGAAAGAAAATGACGACATGCGAACTGCAAGTGTCTGTTGATAGCAGTGACTCTTATCGATAAAGTCTGTGGTTTCGATAGGATTATTTTTACGCTTGCAATAACTGAAATGTGTAGAATTTCTCATGAACATGCATACAGTGAGAGTTGTTTGTTTTTTTCTGTGTCCTTTGCTGACGGTTCATAGAACGACAACGAGATACATTTCCCGACTGTGAATTGTAAATTGGATGTGAAGGAAACCTAACAGCGTTGTAATTACTTGCACCATCAATCACTGTGGTCTACAACATTCAGTTAACTGACCGATTTCAAGCATTAAGTTTAATCTCTCTTGAAGACAGAAAACCAATTGAAACAAACACAAACAATTGAGTTGATAGAAGGACTCGGGGGAAATCAACAATGTTAGGCAATTAATTGAACTTCGGAAAGCTCAGTTCAGCATACGCGAGTTATGTTTATCCACATCGTACATACACAAGTAAAGGAATCCAAGTTGGACCGGGTCGAGTTTGAAAATTTCGGTCAAAAGTCCGATCAGAAGGAGACCGTATAGGTCTAATTTAATATGAGAACGAAGCCAAATTTTTTGTATTATTTTCTGCCCAATCTAAATTTTACTTAAAAAATACACTTCTGCAATAAAATGTTTTTATTGTGTTTTTTAAATTTAAGTGATTTAACCACTAGATACAACATCATCAAGGTTTACCAAACACATGTAAAACATAATATCTATGGCACAGTTTCAAATTATTCTGCTCAAATTTGTTTTTCGTTATACACTATTGTTAATAAAATACATTGGTGCTGAAATGCATCGATATTTTCAGCCATTCAAAGAAAAAAAGAAATATTTTAAAAAACACAACTTATTTTCACGAGAAAAGAAAATTTGAAAGAACTATTGCTCAAATAGTATAAGTTTTAGATTAAAACTATCTTTATTTTATTAACATGTCAGCTACTACTGATGCTGTCCGCTACCGCACAAAGGCAGAGGAAATGCCGGTGCACCAGCTGGCCCTGCCACCATCGCATTTTCTGCATTTGGGCGGATGCATAGAAAATTTTCCAAACGATAGCCGCAAAAACAAAGGAAATCCATTGAAAACTAACCGCGAATCTGCTATTTGATTTATGATCATTAGTTGACTTACTCTACCAGCGGAAAAAAATATTTCGTGAATTCTGAGGCCGATATGATAATACCGTTTTGTATGAAGATAAAAAAAAAATCCCATTCTACACATGCAGCCTTATATATATTTATATATATATATATATATATATATATATATATATATATATATATATATATATATATATATATATATATATATATATATATGTATATATATATATATATATATATATATATATATATATATATATATATATATATATATATATATATATATATATATATATATATATATATATATATATATATATATATATATATATATATATATAAATATATATAAGGCTGCATGTGTAGAATGGGATTTTTTTTTTATCTTCATACAAAACGGTATTATCATATCGGCCTCAGAATTCACGAAATATTTTTTTCCGCTGGTAGAGTAAGTCAACTAATGATCATAAATCAAATAGCAGATTCGCGGTTAGTTTTCAATGGATTTCCTTTGTTTTTGCGGCTATCGTTTGGAAAATTTTCTATGCATCCGCCCAAATGCAGAAAATGCGATGGTGGCAGGGCCAGCTGGTGCACCGGCATTTCCTCTGCCTTTGTGCGGTAGCGGACAGCATCAGTAGTAGCTGACATGTTAATAAAATAAAGATAGTTTTAATCTAAAACTTATACTATTTGAGCAATAGTTCTTTCAAATTTTCTTTTCTCGTGAAAATAAGTTGTGTTTTTTAAAATATTTCTTTTTTTCTTTGAATGGCTGAAAATATCGATGCATTTCAGCACCAATGTATTTTATTAACAATAGTGTATAACGAAAAACAAATTTGAGCAGAATAATTTGAAACTGTGCCATAGATATTATGTTTTACATGTGTTTGGTAAACCTTGATGATGTTGTATCTAGTGGTTAAATCACTTAAATTTAAAAAACACAATAAAAACATTTTATTGCAGAAGTGTATTTTTTAAGTAAAATTTAGATTGGGCAGAAAATAATACAAAAAATTTGGCTTCGTTCTCATATTAAATTAGACCTATACGGTCTCCTTCTGATCGGACTTTTGACCGAAATTTTCAAACTCGACCCGGTCCAACTTGGATTCCTTTACTTGTGTATGTACGATGTGGATAAACATAACTCGCGTATGCTGAACTGAGCTTTCCGAAGTTCAATTAATTGCCTAACATTGTTGATTTCCCCCGAGTCCTTCTATCAACTCAATTGTTTGTGTTTGTTTCAATTGGTTTTCTGTCTTCAAGAGAGATTAAACTTAATGCTTGAAATCGGTCAGTTAACTGAATGTTGTAGACCACAGTGATTGATGGTGCAAGTAATTACAACGCTGTTAGGTTTCCTTCACATCCAATTTACAATTCACAGTCGGGAAATGTATCTCGTTGTCGTTCTATGAACCGTCAGCAAAGGACACAGAAAAAAACAAACAACTCTCACTGTATGCATGTTCATGAGAAATTCTACACATTTCAGTTATTGCAAGCGTAAAAATAATCCTATCGAAACCACAGACTTTATCGATAAGAGTCACTGCTATCAACAGACACTTGCAGTTCGCATGTCGTCATTTTCTTTCTACACACATCTATAAGTGATGAAAATGGACATGCAATAATTACTCTAGGAACGTCAAAGGTGTGCTATCTGTTATGTCGAAACAAATGAATAACTCAATTTGAACATTGCTTCCAAAGTATGGTATGCTTTGGCTGATACTAAATAGTGTTGCAGTAAAAGCAACAAATGGTTAATCTGTGACAAACCATTGCTTTGAACTCATTCATTTTTGTCACTCGTTATTTGTCGTCAGAAACAGTGTACTGAAGCAAAGTAAAATGAACAGAAATAGGACTTTTGTTAAGCCTTCTAAGTGCGACTTTAATCGACTTGAAGTGTACAATGCTCGGTAAAATTTGTTTAAAAGTTCACTCCGAAGTCGAAATCCAATTAGGAATAATGCTCTCGAAACCTGGAAATGTGAAATATTGACAGCAAATCCAAATTGAAATGTCCACAAACCGATTGGAAAATAAACTGGTAATCTTAAAATTATTTCTCAAGATAATGTTATTGTTGGTTGCATTGAGAATGCAAAAGGGAGAACAAAAAAATTTTAATATTGTATTGTATTTAGAATTTTAATATTGTATTGTATTTAGAGACTGGATTTCTATTCTCAACAGTGCCTAGAAGTATATAACCTCTACTTTAATATTACTTTAAGGATAAATAATTTAGTTTAGCCACACTCCATTAAAAAATAAACAATCTCTTGAAATAATAAGCTCTTAATATTATGTTTGGGATTCATCAGCTCGCTACACGTCAGTAAAACAAATATATATCAGAGCTCTGAAAAGAGTATTTTTAAATCTGAAAACTACGTTTGGGTTGAAAAAAAATAACATGGGGGGTTGTGTGCAAAGCCACGACCGCAAGGTTGAAGTAGAATACTTTAACAAGAAAGATAACCCGGTTGCTTGCGTGTCAGTCATTTTTTCTAGTAAATAAATGTTGACTAATTAGATCAACCGAATTTTACGCTTCTACAAGGATTGACCATTTTCAATAATATAGTAAGTTGCTTGTCATGGTTGGGATCTGACAATTTTTAGATTTTGAGGTGGAATGTTTTCGGATGTCGTGCTCATGACTGAAGGAAAAGATAATTCAGGACGTTCTGAGACACGAAAATAAAGTAAAATTTATAACTTTTACAAATTTAAAAATGTAAATTAACTCAAGAGAAAACATGAACGCTTTAATCATCAGGTTTTTATTTCATCCTGAAAAGGGCTATTTGTTGTTCAATTTAGTATCGGATAAGATGCCGATTATATCTTTGCGTTATCACTGACAGTGCGAACAAAGTATTCGTTGTGATAAAATAGATAGTGAAAAGCTGATTTAACACTCAAAACTAGACGGCTCACGTGTTGTTAAAATGAGTCAACTTTTCATTGAATTCATTTACTAGTGCCCACTATCGCACAGAGACTGCATTTCACTAAAGTGCCTCACTGCTTCAGCCGCAATCGATGCTGAGATTCGCTGCAACTAGTTCGCTATCTATAGCCATGCCACAGTTGTGGCCGCTATACGCTGTCATTGGTATCCACTGTCCCTGCATCAGCTGGCCCAGCTGCTATCGTTGCTGGAATCCGCTGCAACTAGTGCGCTATCCACTGCTACGCCACAGCTATGGCCGCTTTCCGCCATCGCTGGTAGCCACTGCACTGCTAGTGCTGCTGCTAAGGGAGGACGACTGCTGTTGTCGCTGTTTAGAACTATTATGAGCGGCTTCGGCTGAAACAGGCTCTTATATAGGCCAAATAGCATGTTTTCAATTGCAAGGTATATGATTATGTCGACCGTGCTTGGGAAGCAATCATATAACGACCAATCAGAGGTCGAATTTTTCGTTTTGACAAGGCTTGACTATTATCAATAGTACAATAGTGTGAATAATAAAATTACAGTTATCTTCTTTTGGGAAGAATCTTAGAAGATTTTCCAATCTATTGCTGTGAGAACGAAGGAAATCCATCGAATACTAACCGGTTTATTAGCATTTGAAATTGGACATATTTTTCACTTTTTTCGGTTTTAGATTTTCATTTCACATCCCTATGAAGCCGAACTTCCTTAGAGAAGTATTCTACTTCAAAATGAATGATCAACATAATGAATTGCTAGAAAACTACATTCCCAGGGTGTTTGGTTGTGCGGTGGCGTGATCCAATCTCAACTAACTCAACTGGTCTGGATTCAATCCTACGCCCAAAAAAAATGAATAAGTTTTTGTTACTTTATAGCAATATTTTATTACAATATTTTGTTACTTTATAGCAATATTTTATTACTTATAATGCAACCAGAACCGCAATGCATGTGTATCAAGACTTCACTCGCTGCATTTGTATTGATGCAACGATCAGGTACATTTCTGTCCCCTCTATTCACACGCTGGATTCTGCCGTTTCTCTCTGGTCATCACTCCTTGACGTAGATCGACAGGCCCAGAAAGAAACCACAGTGATCGTGCCGAAAGGGGTAAGTCCTCCTTTACAATGATGGCTCCAAGCCGGAGGACGATCGCTGGTCCTTTACTGGTTAGACGTAGCGGGCATCCAGTGCTCACTAAGCGTGGTCGTATAAATACAGAGGAAGGCTTAGCTTTGGATAGTGTTCTTAGTGACGTCATTCTTGGTAACCAACCGGCAAGTTGAAGATGCAATTGAAAACATGATTTCTTCTTTTGCTCCTAGGCCTGATAGCATCCTTCGTGCGTTGTGAAAAATGTAAAGCTAAATTTATACGCCCGCTAAGTTTGCTGTATAATTTGTTGCTTAAACGATGCCATTTTTTACAAGCTGGAAATTTTCGGACATCTTTTCTTCTTGTGCACAAAAAAGTGACCAACGCGATCTATAAAATTACAGAGGCATAACTTCTTTTTGCGCTTGTTGGAAAGTGTCTGAGATATTTCCCATGCAACATATTTTATTACATCTAAGTATCAGTAAGCATTATGTCACAAATTAGAAAAATCATGTGCGGTATCTGCAACAAACACCATTACTACTATGTAACCTGAAAAGCGCAAATTTAAAGTCTATATGCAACTATCCTGTTGTTACTAATGATGTTTCTGTTTGACCATTAGGTAACATAATTTGTAACATATCGATAGCAGTGAAACAGATGCATATCATGAAACTTTTCTTGTTCAAATTAAAGTTTCGATTCAACCAATTTTTCAGGCATATTTGTCTGGCTTTTACTCGCGACATATTTCGAAATTTAACCAGCATGTTCATGTCATAAAAATGTGAGTAGTTCTTTGTACACCGTATCTAAGATAATTTGATATACATTGAAGACACTTTTATTTTACAACAATTGTTCAGTTTTTATTGATTATTGTTCGAATTCAAAGGCAATATAGTGCTAATAATCACAGCATACGTTTTGAAATAACCTCACCTTTAACCCTTTTGACGTGCTTCAGACGTTTTTGAATCCGTCGCAGCCAGCACGTGTATTTTTCATAGGTATATTAACTTCTCAAATTTCTAGTAGAGTTTAATGGAAACTTATAATTCTTTTTTCTGATATCTTAAATCATTCTACTAAGACGCTCAGTTAAGATTTTTCAAATTTGGTTAAGTTTTCCTGACACCAGTGTTGAACCCGATTCATTGTATGATAGGGTACTTCGTTCTACTGAAACACGTAATGGTTTCATCTGTACATTCTATCTACGATTGGCTTTACGATTTCCTCTAATATTTCTATTTTATATCATACATATCGTTATTTTAACACTTTTCTCAATGAAAACATGCACTAGTTTGCCACGCTTGCAAATACAATCCAAAACCACGGCACTTTAGAACCGAAGGACGTTGTTGTCATTATCCGGGTTATTCTGTGAAGGATTTGTACATTGTTAGACTGCTGCAGGACAAATCAATTTTCACCCAAAAAGATTCTTTTCCAGCGAGCCGCCGTAGCAGGAGATTAGCCCTTTCAAAACTTTTTTGTCTTCTAAGCTGCTGATACTCCGTCAACTTTACGTTTTTTGAAAGCATGGCAGTCTGGTATTGTTTGAGTACGTTGTGTATGGTCGGTTTAGGAACATCAAGATCAGCAGCCATTTTACGTATAGAATGACGCTTCATCTTCAGGTTTTTCAATCTATTGAAAATATTAAATTGGGCGTAATCCTTTCAAAAACTTTTTTATCATCTCCGCCAAAAATTCGTTTCATCGTGGATAAACAATATACACTAAATAAAACAGAACATACATCACTCTGAATCATAGCCGGATTTAGGGATGGGGGGTCCAGGGTAGGGTGTCACGATGTCAAAGTCAAAGTGCTCAACCCTGAATTGAAAACAGGTGAAAAAATGCAAATATTTCAGCCCCCCGATAAGATATCAAGGATTTTTTGAAGTAGAATACTTCTCTCAGGAAGTTCGGCTACATAGGGATGTGAAATGAAAATCTAAAACCGAAAAAAGTGAAAAATATGTCCAATTTCAAATGCTAATAAATCGGTTAGTATTCGATGGATTTCCTTTGTTCTTGCAGCAATAGATTGGAAAATCTTCTAAGATTCTTCCCAATATAAGATAATTGTAATTTTATTATTCACTCTATTGTACTATTGAAAATAGTCAAGCCTTGTCAAAACGGAAAATTCGACCTCTGATTGGTCGTTATATGATTGCTTCCCAAGCACGGTCGACAGAATCATATACCTTGCAATTGAAAACATGCTATTTGGCCTATATAAGAGCCTGTTTCAGCCGAAGCCGCTCATAATAGTTCTAGACAGCGACAACAGCAGTCGTCCTTCCTTAGCAGCAGCACTAGCCCTGTGGTTGGTCAATACGTCTCAGGAGCAGCGCGGTTCTTCTCAGCGTGTGTCGCCAGACTGATATTATTTCCCCCGTGTTGGGGCAGCATGAAGACTGCCATCAGGAAATCCAATTTTGGAAATCAAAATGCCTTTTTCAAGGCAAATAAACAAGTCATTGAAAGTTAATAATTTTTGACAACGCAAGCAAGATTTTGTGTTGGATCCTAGCAATTTAAATTTGTCGCACCCGTCTAATTTACTGAATGTGAAATAGCTTCCACAGTGCATGTTGTCCGTGTATCTTAATTCCCCCAATGTTAGGGCAGCTCAAAGGTTGTGATCAGCAACCGATTTTGAACCGCAAAATGCCTTTTTCAAGGCAAATAAACAAATAATTGAAGGTTAATAATTTTCTGGCATCAACATAAGCAGACATTCTGTGCGGGATGCAATCAAATTCTGTTATAGTTGTCTAATTTTTACTTTATTTAGTAAACCCCCCACTGTAGGGGCAGCGCAAAGGCTGCGATCAGCATAACCGACTTTGAATAGCAAACTGCCCTGTTAGACCGGATTCACAAAGACAGTTAGTTCGACTATGCAGAGCTTATACAAAGTCGATGCAATCAATCAGCATTAACAGAATTTCGTCGTCTCCCAGCTGCCAAGTTGCAACATGATGCAACACGCAACAGCGAGCAAACGAAATCGCTTGATGTTACAAACCGCAATAAGATACGGGTTAAAACCGTTGCGTGTGTGTGAGCACCGTCGGTGTTTATTCGCTGGATACAAAAATCAAATGCGAATTGTGGAATAATTCCTCTGAAGAACATTAGGAAATGGTAAAACTGAACAGAAAGGCGTGGCCTATTTCGTAGCGCCCTTCGGCTATAAAAGAGTGTTTCTGAGAAAACTAGCTACATTCATTAGTCGGAAGAAGAGCTGGATGGACCGTCCACAACGTTGACAGCAGTAGCAGCAGATATCAGCACTCAGCAATAACAGACAATAGCAGCGTAGACAATGTGAAAACACCTTTCTATTGTGTTGGCCGTGCGCATTGAGCCTCTGCCAGGCTAAACGCGAAAAGCGGCGCGAACCGATTTGCCCGGCCATAGGTTAATCGGCTATCGGCGTAACACAGAGATGCAATCAGCGTCATATCTGATTTTAAATTCAACAACAAACTGTCCTTTTTAGGACAACCAAACAAATGAATTGAAGATTTAATATTTTCTTGTTCTGAGCTTTAACCAAAAGTTAACTATCTTAATTTGAATTCACATGTACATATCGCCAGTTGAATTCAATACTGGCACAACTCAAAATTTTGCAGTTTTGAGTCTTGATGGCAAACGATGCCAAATACTCGAGGGGCGAGACAGCTTTCATCTGAGTTACTCTTATGCTTGGGAGTAACTCTTATTTACTCAATATTAGTCTGAAATTTCCAAATGATTCACATCTTCGATTACCTTGAAAACAAGAAAAATATATGAGCGGTGAGACCGAGCAACATTCACGTTTATATTCGCGGTGGGAAAAAAGTTTAAGGATGGATATTCAGAGACACGATAGTTACTCAGATTTGCTCTTTATTTCTCACGTTTTCTCAAAAAAACTCAGAAAAACTTAAATTTACTCACTTTTATCTGAGTTACTCTTATGCTTGGGAGTTACTCTAATTTACTCAATATTACTCCGAACTTTTCAGATGATTCATATCTTTGATTACCTTGAGAGCAAGAAATATATATGAACGGTGGGATCTAGCAACATGATGTGTATATTTGCGGTGGGAAAAAAGTTTAAGGATGAATATTCAGAGACATGAGAGTTACTCAGATTTACTCTTTATTTTTCAGGTTTTCTCAGAAAAACTCGGAAAAATTCAAATTTACTCACTGTCTTACCCCTCGCAAATACTATAAAGTTTCATCTCACAAAGACTTGTTTCAAAATTCACAATATTTCCAGAAATATAAGTAGATGTGCCTTTATTGCACAAATCTAAAATACCCCTAAAAAGACCGAAAAATGAGGTTACAGTTCTTATAACTTGCTCATTACATGCCCATGATACCCAAACAAGTTCAATAAAAATGGGAAGTTTTATAGTGGGATTTTTCTCGAAAATGAAAAAAGAAATTTTTGACGCAAATTTTCAAACGCGTTTTTTCGAAACTCTGAATTTTAAGTTGTGCCAGTATTGAATTCAACTGACGATATACTCTGACTGTTGAAACTTGTTTGCGCCGCAAAGAGTTTGTACTTTTCCTGTTCAGTGAGGTCGTATTTGTATGTGCAAACTGAAATTGAGTAGTACTTCAACTTCATTTGCACAGAATTTTCAATACTGCCAATGAGCGGTCAAAATTTATTTACTAGGAAAAATGACTGACACGCAAACAGCCGGGTTATCTCTCTTGTAAAAGTATTCTACTTCATCTTGCGGTCGTGGCTTTGCACACAACCCTCCTGTGATTTTTAATGTAAATTTTCGCTATGAGCTCGTTTTACAGTAAAAATTTCAGTTTCTGACTGAAAAATTTATTTGTAGGTGTTTTGAAGAGATTTATCTAACAATTTTGGGAAAAAAATCACTTTTTTGCGATGTTTAATGGGCTTTGCGAATCAAATAACTAATTGTGATGCTGAACTAAAGCATGCAACATATTCAAAACCAACCCCACAAAAAAAATAAAATGGGAAAAATGTGGAAATCAACGATCAACGAAGACTTGCAAAAAGTGTAAAAGAGTGTTCTCTCAGCTTGAAAAAGTCATTTTTTCATAAATCACGTTTTGCAACCTGAAAACAATTTTTTAGAAAGTCGAAATGTTCTACGAAAATGCTATAAATAACATTATTTTTTAATTTCAAGTTGAGCCCCTAAACTTTTTACCATCAATTTATTTTGGAACAGCCTAGTCCAGGGGGACCATGGTAATGATAGTTTATTTAGCTACCGCATCGCAATGTGTCCATAACATGACCATTTACACTTCAGCAAGCTTCAACTAGTGATGGGAAATATCGCCCAAAACAGACATCGATAACAATCGATAATTCCTAGGCTTTTATCGATTTTATCGATAACTATCGATAATTTGACAGCTAGCGTTTGCGGTAAAAAAAATTTTTTCAGATGGTGATGAAAAAAAACTATTTCAGATGGTGATGAAAAAAACTATGACAGATAATTCAGTTGGATAAATTTCCCATGGAAGGTTATCATGTTAGCTTCTTCACAAAAAAATATTACGTCCTTGCGTGCAGCCTTCCGGCAGTTAACCGGAACATTCGCCATGGCGGACGAACACATGCGTGTAGCCGTGTTTTTAAGCTCTTTCTTCGTTTTTCATTAATTCCTCCTCCGTTTTCACGACAAAATTGTTGGAATAGATCTTGCGCTTCAAGTTTGTCCAGAAATTCTCGATGGGATGCAGGTGGGGGACATTGGGCGGATTCGCCGACTTCGGTACCACATCGATATTCAGCCGCTCCATCTCCTCAAACGATCGCTTCGAGTAGTTGGCCGACGTCAAATCTGGCCAGAACACCGTGTCTTCGCGCTTCTGGTATTTCTTGATGAACGACGCAACTTCTGTCAGGCACTTCGTACTATAAATTTCCCCGTTCACGGCCAGCCCGGAGCGAAAGAAGAACAACTTTGACATCCCTTTCTCACTGATTGTCAGCCAAAGCCGCACCTTCTTGGGGAACTTGGTCTGTGAAATAAACTTTACATCGGTGCTCACTTCCTTCGTGGGGGAGGTAAAATACGAAGAGCCCTGCTAGTCGTTGCCATCCAGGGTGAGATAGGTCTAGTCGTCCAATACCACTGCCGCATCGCGATTCACCGGGAAAATCGACTTGACCATCTTATATAACCGCTGTTGCTGCGTCATTGCCTGCAGCTCCGAGACCAGTGGACGGGACAGCCGCTTCCTGCATGTATGTCCATGTTCTCCACACTGTTTTAGAGCATGCACCAACCTCTCGGCTAAGTGCACGCAGCGATTTAGCCACTTTTCCCTCGGTCTTCCTCTTCAGCATCCTTTGAAGCTTCTTGTCGCTCAGGGTCGTTTGCCGTCCGGAACTGCGCTTTCTCTCGATGCTCTGATCGTTGGCCAATAGTGTCAAGATGTTGTAGTTGCCAGAACCGGCATACCCGGCGTCCACAAAGTGCCGCACGATGTCCGTTTTTGACGCGGCGGGGTACCGTTCTTTGAACGCGCACACTTCTGAACGGAGTAGCTTCACTTTTTTCGCCATCACAGTTAGAGTTTGACTGATAGAGCTGTCAAATTTTTTTGTTTACTCATGGGTTACTACGATTGATGATGCATGAGTAGTTTCGTCAGTGCGATTAAAGGTAAACCCATGAAAAATCGGCAATTTTTGTCCATTTGTTTTACCGCAAACGTTATTCGACAAATGCAATTTTGCTATATAAATTTGTAAAAAACAGAGACAGAGATGGCCCAAATAGAATGGATACGTTTGCGTTGCGTTGACGTCAATGTGACAGTAAATGTATGGGCTAACTGTCAAATTGCCGCAAACGCAACCGCAACGTATCCCTTAAGGCCTTGAATGACAAATCTTACGATACTGCGAATGAAAATTCAAACAACCGGATGAGTTAAACAGTTTGTTTTGGAACGTCTTTGGGTTTTACGCCGGGAGTGCTTTCTACGGAGTAGTTTCAAGCCGAAGTTCGTTTTGAAGGTTGTATAATAAGGGAAATAATTGAAGCAGGCAAAATTCTGTCAATTTATAATGGCCATAACTTCACGAAAAATGAATCAATTCTTACAAAACAGGTTTCATTTTACTGGGAAACTGTCCTAGTTTCCTAGTGTTACTTGAGAACTGGACGTGACCAAGGATCACTGGAAATGTTTCGGATTTCCGGAGTGTGTGCCAAAGTGTACATTTTTGCAACGCGTAGAACTTTTTCTGACATTCTGTTTCACTTAGGTTTATATGTTGTCAATAAATCAGAATTTATTTCGGGTTTATTGGTAGCCAAAGCTTGAAAATTTGCCAAGGAATAATCGAGGTATGAATTTATTAAGTATGGGTGTTGATTTTGGCGGTTTTTTCCCTGTTGGGTACTATGCACGTTCTATGCGTTGCAAAAATGTACACTTTGACACACACTCTTGAAATCCGAAACATTTTCGGTGTAGGTTGGTCACACCAAGTTCCCAAGTAATACTAATATAATACTGTTTTCCAGTGAAATGAAGCCGGTTATCAAAATCGATCCATTTTTCGTAAAGTTCTGGCCATTTAAAATTCGAGAGAATTTTATTTATCTTTATTATTTTGTCTACCCCCTGTATAAATCAGGATACTTTTTTGGGGCAACAATTTCGTTGATTTGGATTTTTAGTGGAACTAAAAATTGTTTGTTGGGTAACAGATACCTTAAACTTAAACAGTTCCAAGTTAAACTAAACAATTAACAGAGAATTACCAATAGACTGCCGCTATGCATGTCCATCATATTATAAGAGTTGGCAAGCCAAAGAAAATGCATTTTATTACAATTTCGTATCATTGCTTTTTATGAGATGGTGCAAAAAGTTTGGATATTTTTTTAAAGTTCTCCAGTACTAAGTTGTCGAATTCATCTGTTCTTAGGAAACTAAAAACTATAAATACCTTTTTTGTTACCATTATTTCTCAGAAACTCAGTGACACTCGGGGCGAACCTTTACACCACCCGCAACCAGGGATGCCACATGTACAGATTAATCTGTATTTTACAGATTTTTGGCCGAAGTAACGGTATAGAATCTGTATATACAGATATATAGATTTTCGTCGAAAAGTACAGATTGACAGATTTTTCAAAATTGACATAAATTTTAAAAACAATCCAAATATTATTTTATTAAATATTGAGCAAATTGAACATATTTTCAACTCCTCACACGTTTTAAGCTAAAAATTTGATTTATGTACCATAAAAACTTAAAAAATACAAAGTTCTTTGTGTTTAAACAACACAGATTTTTTTTACAGATATTTTTGTTCCAGATACAGATGTTCAGATGTTTTTCAAGGGAAAACACAGATTGAAATGTGGCAACCCTGTCCGCAACAATGCTAAATCTTGTCGAATAGCAGCACCCAACAAATACCTAGCGGCAAAAGCAACTCCTGGGGTAGGGTAGGAGAGGTCTCTTCTTTTGGGTCTCCTCCAGTAACCAGCCGCACTGACTTGTGCTCACCCAGCTAGCTGGCATCCCGCCATGTTTCGAGGACTAACATCTCAGCGTGTGTGTAAACGAGATAGCATATCACCGCAACTTTTCATACGCATAACACAGCATCTGTCAATGGGGCCGGGCCCGCAAATTGCGGATCCGCAGTGATGTTAGCTCCTAACGGAGCAAAGCAAATAAGATAGAGATGCCAGCTAGCTGTGCTCACCCTTATAATATCGATAATTATCGTTAACGTCAAAAAATTAACGATAATATCGATGACCAGCATTTATCGATATTATCGATAAGTATCGATAAGTTTCCCATCACTAGCTTCAACGTCGTAGCAGATTAATCGACTTCAAAATTTCGGTAACAACGTTTAATCAAAATTTAAGTATTTTCGAAGTGTTTATTATGTTTGTTAATTTTTGTTAGTAATTAATTAGTGTTTTCATAGTTTATCATTAAGACATGAGAATTAAGACCACCATTGTGACAGATGATGTAACAATAAACAAATAACAAATATACAATACTGTGTCGGAATTGTATATTTTTGTGTATGTGCACGTATTGCTATGTGTAGGTGTGTGTTTGTATGTATATATATGTTCATAAATGTTTGCAAACACGGGTGTATACGTGGTTTGTTCATAAACAAACTGTTAAAATGTATTACATTTTCTACTACAGTGAATTTTTCCCGTTGTTTGACACGTCTCTCGGAATAGCATTTTCTTTTATGCAGACTCTCGAAATAGAACGCTTCTGAATGAATCAACCAGAGAACACGATTCTACTGTTCGCTAATTGGAATGTCCAAAAAAATTTCTATCTAAATCATCGTAACCGTAATCTTCTGCAAGTCTAATCACACATTCGACTAAAAACGTGTGTGATCCAATATTAACGCTCTAGTGCCCAATGCCGCCATTTGGCGGGCTTCAGTCGAAGTTCCAAAAAGCTTCAATAAATACTTAAAAAATATTTCTAATGGTTTATAGTGATTTTATCGAAGTCCGTTTAGAAATTATTTGGGCACTAGAGGGTTAACTATTTACCGTTCATTCAGTATCAACTCACTTATTACAAAGTTCCTCGTACGCATCAATATTTATGTAATGTGCCCGAAATAACCGTAGTTGTTTAGTGTGAGATTGGAGACTACATATTAGGCTGTCCCAAAATAAATCGATGTTGAAAAAGTCAAGGTGATCCGCCCTAAATTGGAAGATAATGTTATTTATAGCATTTTTGTAGAACATTTCGACTTTCTAAAAGGTCGTTTTCAGGTTGCCCAAACGTGATTTATGAAAAAATGACTTTTTCAAGCTACAAAACCACTCTTTTGCACATTTTTCAAATCTGTTCGATTCCTAAATTTTTCCATATATTTTTTTATTTTTGTGGGGTTGTTTTTGAATATTTTACATGGTTTGGTTCAGCATCGCATTCAATTATTTGACTCACAGAACCCACTGAACATCACAAAAAAGTTAATTTTCCTTATAATTTTCAGATAAAACCCTTCAAAACACATATAATAATTTTTTTTTGATCAAGAACTGAAATTTTTACTACAGAGCGGAATTCAAGACGAAAATTTTCATGAGAAAAGATCCTCGATATATTATCGGGTGGCTGAGATATCGGCGTTTTTACATGTGATGTGAAACTATACATTTTGTCAAAAATGCCACTAAAGCTCAATATCTTTATTGCACAGTGTTTTATTTTGCCGTTTGTGCGTATAATTTCCTAAATAGTGATTCAAATGTTGATTATAGCCATGAGGTATGTTCGGTGAAGTTTCAGGATGTTCAAAAATGCATCTTTGAATGTAGAAAAAAGGGTGATCAATCCATCAATAAGTGAGATAAAAACTTTACTTTTTAATCAGAATAAGATAGACGCAAGGTGTCTTCGACAAAGTTTTAGGTGATCTTAAAACAAGAAACTTTACCGAAGACATCAGGTTTCTATCTCTGACATATTACGAGAAACATTGAGTTTTCTATTAGAAGGCACGAAAAAATCATAATTTTCGTTCTAACTTTTTTCGCAGATTTTTCCAAATTTTGAAACCTTCTACTAAGTTACCAGCCATCCAAAAATGCATTTGTTTTCTGAACATTGTTACTTTTTATCTCCCAAAATAAACAGTTATCAAGTATCTTTTTTCATGTAAATTCCGTTTTGCAATGAAAATTTCAGTTCTTTCTCAAAATTTTTTTTTTATTTGTGTTTTGAAGGGTTTTATCTAATAATTATTAGAAAAATTATTTTTATTGTGATGTTTAATGGGCTCTGGGAGCCAAAAAAACTGAATACAATGCTGAACCAAACCAGTCAAAATATTCAATAACAACCCCACTGAAATAAAAAAAATTTGGAAAAATTTAGGAATCGAACAGAATTGATAAAAGTGCAAAAAAGTGGGTTTGTAGCTTAAAAAAGTCATTTTTTCATAAATCACGTTTGGGCAACCTGAAAACAATTTTTAAGAAAGTCGAAATGTTCTACAAAAATGCTATAAATAACATTATCTTTCAATTTAGGGCTGAGCACCTTAACTTTTTCAACATCGATTTTTTTTTGGGACACCCTACTACATATCCTAATCAATATTGGACAGATAGATGGCAGAAGTAGTATAGTTGAGCAATTCTCGCTGAAACTAGGCCACTAGATGCACAAGGTCTTTCAAATTTGATATAAATGCACATAGTTATTAGAAATAGAGAAAAAATGATAATGCCATTTTTGTTTGATCGAATTTGATGACTCCTTGGTCACCAAGGGGTGAAACAGTTTTCAGAAAAGTTGAAATTATAGAAATTCTCGATGTATTTTTTGAGCTATATCTCTAAAATTCGTTATGTAAAGTACTACAAGTAGCACTTTTCTGTAAAGAGGAATGATAGGGTTTTCATTTGAAGTAATCAGAATTCAGGCCGCCATCTTGCATTATATCAGAAAAATGCAATTTTGACCGTGTTCGCAACTACCGATTTTCGATCTGAGACCAGCATTGGAAAGCTGAGAAAAAATGCTATAAGATGCAAGAAAAAAATTAGGTGAGCATCAGTGTTAACCCATCAATTGAACCTATTTTCCAAGATGAGTGTTAAAATATTCAACGTACACCGCGCGATCAACGTAGTAACCTGTCTACTGAGACCAAGTGGATGCACATGTTAGAACCCTACTAGCTCCATATATCGTAATCGATTGATGCTACAACTAGTACGCCACTACTGTTTTTTTGAGTTTAGTGAGAATAATGAATACAACACTAGCATGTTTGATACTAACAAAGCGATAATTTTTTTTTATTACTGAGCAGTTCCACAAAAATGTCCCAGTTTTAATATTTTATTTAAATTGTCGTTTTAATGTGGCTGAAACTTTGCATAGACGTTTCTATACGCAAAAGATGCCATTTTGTGCTGCTGGTTTAATTTTTTGCAACACGACTCATTTGTGTGAAGCTATTAAAAATGCTATTTTGGGAAGGTATTGATGATTACAAATATTTTCAGGGCCAAAACGGTTTGTTTGACCGGTATGACGTCTTCTATAAAGTTGTAGATAATATTTTTGTCTCTCCGATAAAATCTACACCTTAAAAAAAATTATTTTTGAAAAACAAATTAAAAAAATGTAAAATTATCGTCAAGTTTTGCCGGGGGGTTAATGAAGACATAGAGAACTAATATTTTGTAGGAAGATGCTCTGCATTATGAAGAACCATCATGCAAAAAATTAACGCTCTACGACATCATTTACTTGACGATAATAGAGCCGATACCTTTCTAAAAGCTCATTTTTTTTAAAATCTATTTTTTATTAAGACTACAAAGGATTATTTCAACATTGCAACCAAAGAAAAAGTTATAGAGTGTATATTTTTTTCAGAAAGACAAAATTATTATCTACAACTTTATCGAAGAGGTCATACCGATCAAACAAACCGTTCTGAAAATATTTGTTATCATCAATACCTTCATTCGTTGTTTTGCTTTCGTTTCGGAAAGACGCAAATTGTTTTACTCCGCTTGATTCGACACACGAGTTGTCGTACGACGGGTATTGTTTTATCGGTTCGTTCTTGTGCTGTGCCCTGTGCGACAACAATAGCCTGCAGTTAATCTGCAGAAGCATCTTTTGCGCACTGGCAGGCTAACCTGCCAGTGGCCGTCCCGGTCACGCAGCTGGGATTATAACAGCACAAATATTTCCTCGCCCCGCTGGTTCCCCGCTAGCAGCACGGATCGCCATACGGCTGAGTGAGTGGATTCAATTAGAAGTGGCATCTATAAGGTTGCATGTGAGATACAGCCACTGTGATACAACACGAAACTGGATCTTTTGGTGTCATCATTGTTTGTTCTGCTGAGACACTCTTCCAGATTAATCCTACTAGCAGCCACGAGGTCGTGTAGACAAAAGACCTAGACGTTCGGTGAAGTGTTCACTTTAGAATTATTTTTATTAGAATTATTTTTATTAGAATTATTATTATTAGAACTATTATTATTAGAATTATTATTATTAGAATTATTATTATTTGAATTATTATTATTATTATTATTATTATTATTATTATTATTATTATTATTATTATTATTATTAATATTATTATTATTATTATTAGTATTATTTTTCGTCCCCAATACGATTGTCTTTTTTTTACATTTGATCCATCATAGTTTGAAAAATTGTTTTTATATTTAATACCAATTATTTGATCCCCCCCTATATTCGAATATTTATCGTTTGTGTGCGGTAGAGCGTAACGCTCCCGCAAAAATGGACAACGTGGAACTTTTCCTAGAGGTGGAAACAAATGGGGAGGAGATTGAAATATCCCCCATCAATTCCCCTCTACCTTCCCCTGTACCATCCCCGCTACCTAGCCCTGTGCCAAGGGTACCGGAAATCCGGGTAAAAGCTTACCCAGATGCCGCTAGCGGTCCCTACGTTGTTTACTTCCGGCCCATAAAGAAACCTTTAAATATCATCCAAATTGGCAAGGACCTGGCAAAACAGTTTTCGGCCGTAACCGAGATTACGAAGGTGAGGCCGAACAAACTGCGAGTTGTTGTGAGTAGCTTGAAGCAAGCAAATGAAATTGCTAGCTACGAGCTCTTTACTAGAGGGTACCGCGTGTACATCCCTGCCAAGGACGTGGAGATCGACGGTGTGGTCACCGCAGGAAGCCTCACGGTCGATGACATTTTGCGTCACGGGGTTGGCTGCTTCAAGAACCCCCTGATTCAAGATGTAAAGATACTGGATGTCAAGTAATTGCATTCAGTATCCATCGAAGAAGGGAAGAAGAAATTCCTCCCTTCGGATTCCTTCCGTGTAACATTCGCCGGATCTGCACTGCCGAACTACATCTCTTTGGACAGGGTTCGTCTGCCTGTACGCCTGTTCGTACCGCGGGTCATGCATTGCCAAAACTGCAAGCAGTTAGGTCATACAGCCACCTACTGCTGCAACAAGGCACGCTGCAGCAAGTGCGGAGGCAATCATGCTGAGCCCGCTTGCAGTGAGGACACTGAAAAGTGTCTTTACTGCGAGGGAACTCGGCATGACCTTTCAGCGTGTCTCGCGTACAAACAGCGCGAGGAAAAAATTAAGCGTTCCCTCAAGGAACGATCAAAGCGCTCTTTCGCAGAAATGCTTAAGAGGGCTGAGCTCCCCTCGATAGGAAACATCTTTTCCTTTTTGCCAACCGATGAGGGTACATCTGACGATCCTGTCGAAGGGTGTTCTTATGCCATGCCAGAAGGATTTAGGAAGAGGAGAATGATCAACTCTCCTAATCTTTCTCGCAAAGGTCGCAAGATAACCCCTAGCGGAATGACCAATAAGCCAACACAAAAATAAAGCGGTGAAGAAAAACCGAAGCAAGTACCTCCCGGTTTTAATTTCAAATCAACCCAGGAGTACCCACCGCTTCCTGGGGCACCAAAAACCCCTCGTGCACCCATTTCTCGATCAGAAGATAAAAAAGAAACAGGGTTCATAAAATTTTCTTATATTGTGGACTGGATATTCAAAACATCCAACATACCAGATCCCCTACAAAATATTCTTCTTGCCCTTCTTCCTACAGTGAAAACCTTTTTGAAGCAACTAGTAGCAACTTGGCCCCTCATTTCAGCTATCATATCTTTCGATGACTAATACGGCGAAAGTGGTTAGGAATTTTTTCACTGTATTACAGTGAAATTGCAGAAGTATCTTCCCCAAATTCGATCTATTTTCTCATTTGATAAATACATACAATTGTGACGCATTTGCGCTCTGTGAAACTTTTCTCAATTCAAACGATCAACTCAATTTCCACGATTTTAACATAATTCGTCGAGATCGAGACTCACACGGTGGAGGGGTACTTTTAGAGATCAAAAAGTGCTATTCTTTTTTCAGAATCGACCTCCCCTCGGTCTTGAATATTGAAGTCGTTGCCATTCAAACGAATATGAATGGAAAAGACCTATGCCTTGTTTCGTTATATCCCTCCATCCGCGCGGATTGAACAGAGGCATCTCACTGATATGGCAGAGTTACTTCCCGTGCCTTTTTTGATATTGGGAGATTTTAATTCTCACTGTTCGCTATGGGGGTCGCTGTACGACGACAACCGATCTTCTTTAATCTGTAACTTGATCGACGACTTCAATATGACAATTTTGAATACTGGGGAAGCGACACGTGTACCTAATCCTCCAGCTCGTGAAAGCGTGCTTAACCTATCCCTTTGCTCGACATCACTAGCGTTAGATTGCCGGTGGAAAGTAATCAATGATCCCCACGGTAGTGATCATCTTCCAATCGTTATCTCAATTGCTAATGGTTCAACTCCCCCGGACCCAATCAATATTTCATACGACCTTACTCGTAATATTGATTGGAAGTCATATGAGACGATCATAGCGGAATCCATCGAGTATCACGAGGAACTTCCTCCGGAGGAAGAATACGCGTTCCTTTCTGGCTTGATAATCGACGCCGCGACTCAAGCTCAGACGAAACCGATACCCGGGGTAACGATTAGACAGCGTCCTCCCAACAAGTGGTGGGACAAAGAGTGCTCTGAACTGTACGCGCAAAGGTCCTCGGTGTATTTGGCCTACCGAAAACACGGTACTCTTGATCTGCTCCGAAAGTACGATGTACTGGATAGACAGATGACGAGTTTAATTAAAGCGAAAAAACGCGGGTACTGGCGGCGGTTTGTAAACGCGTTGTCAAGGGAAACAGCGATGAGCACTCTTTGGGACACGGCCAGACGCATGCGGAATCGTAACGTTTCTAATGAGAGCGAGGAATATTCAGGCCGCTGGATACTCGATTTTGCCAAAAAGGTCTGCCCGGACTCTGTACCGGAACAGAAAACCTTTCGCGACGCGTTTTTAGTAGCTACGGAAGAGCCTCCATTTTCGATGTTGGAATTTTCGATGGCTCTCCTCTCGTGCAACAATAAAGCTCCAGGGTTGGATAGAATTAAATTCAACTTGTTGAAGAATCTACCCGACTCTGCAAAAAGACGCTTGTTGGACTTGTTTAACAAGTTTCTTGAGCTAAACATTGTTCCGCACGACTGGAGGGAGGTAAAAGTCATTGCTATTCAAAAACCCGGAAACCTGCCTCTGACCACAATTCTTATAGACCGATTGCTATTCTCTCTTGCCTCCGGAAATTAATGGAGAAAATGATCCTCTTACGGTTAGACAAATGGGTCGAAACAAATGGTTTACTTTCAGATACTCAATTTGGCTTTCGCCGGGGCAAAGGGACGAACGATTTCCTAGCGTTGCTCTCTACTGAAATTCAACTCGCCTTGGCTCGAAAAGAGCAAATGGCTTCTGCATTCTTGGATATTAAGGGGGCTTTTGACTCCGACTCTGTAAAAGTGTTAAGCGAGAAACTTCACTCGCAGGGACTTTCACCAAATTTGAATAACTTTTTGCTCAACTTGTTGTCAGAAAAGCATATGTATTTCTCACATGGCGATTCGACAACTTCCCGAATTAGCTACATGGGTCTTCCTCAAGGCTCATGTTTAAGCCCCCTTTTATATAATTTTTACGTCAAGGACATCGATGAATGTCTTGCAAATTCATGCACGCTAAGGCAACTTGCAGACGATAGCGTTGGATCCATTACTGGTAGCGAAGCTAGCGATCTGCAAGGACCATTGCAAGATACCTTAGACAATTTGTCTGAATGGGCTCTTAAGCTGGGTATCGAATTCTCTCCGGAGAAAACTGAGCTGGTCGTTTTTTCTTGGAAGCATAACCCAGCTCAGCTGCAGCTCCTACTAACGGGTAAAACGATCTCTCAGGTTTTAGTCGCTAAATATCTCGGGGTCTGGTTCGACTCTAAATGCACCTGGGCTTGTCATATTAGGTATCTGACACAAAAATGCCAACAGAGGATTAATTTTCTTCGTACGATTACCGGAACCTGGTGGAGAGCCCACCCAGGAGACCTTCTAAGGTTATACCAAACAACGATATTGTCAGTTCTTAAGTACGGGTGTTTCTGCTTCCGCTCCGCAGCAAACACACATTTGATCTAACTGGGACGAATACAATATCGTTGTTTGCGTATTGCCTTAGGTTGCATGCAGTCGACCCATACGATGAGTCTTGAAGTGCTAGCGGGTATCCTTCCATTGAAACATCGCTTTTGGAATCTCTCTTATCGGTTGCTAATTCGATGCACAGTTATGAACCCATTAGTAATTGAAAATTTCGAGAGGTTGGTCGACCTTCAATCCCAAACCAGATTTATGACTTTATATTTTGACTACATGGGTCAAGATATTAATCCTTCTTCATACGATTCCTCCAATGTCGTACTTTTAGATACTTCTAATAATGCTATATTCTTCGACACCACCATGAAAGAAGATATTATTGGTATCCCGGATCAATTGCGACCGCAAGAGATCCCTAAGATTTTTTCCAATAAGTTCAAACATGTTAGTTGTGATAAAATGTGTTACACTGACGGATCTAATCTAGATGAGTCCACTGGCTTCGGTGTTTTTCACGAAAAATTTTAGCGCCTCCTACAAACTCGATGCTCCTGCTTCCGTGTACGTCGCAGAACTTGCCGCTATTCAGTACTCTCTTGGGATCATCGAAACCCTGCCCATAGACCACGACTTCATCTTCATCGACAGTCTCAGTTCCATTGAGGCTCTACGATCGATGAAGACTGTGAAGCACACCCCGTATTTCCTGGGGAAAATACGGCGGTTTTTAAGTGCTTTAACAGATAAAAATTACCGGGTTACCTTAGCGTGGGTCCCTTCTCATTGTCCCATTCCGGGCAATGAAAAGGCTGACGCTTTAGCTAAGGTGGGTGCTATTGATGGCGATATTCATAGTAGACCAATTGCTTATGATGAATTTTATAGCATTTTGCGTCAGAGACCACTCAACAGTTGGCAATCATCATGGAACTCAGATTAACTGGGACGGTGGCTACATTCCATTTTTCCTAAGGTATCGACGCAAGCATGGTTCAAGGGGTTGGATGTAGGTCGGGACTTCATTCGCGTGATGTCTAGACTTATGTCCAATCACTACACGTTAAACACGCATCTCTTTCGTATAGGGCTTGTAGACAGTAATCACTGCGTTTGTGGCGATGGCTACCATGACATCGAGCATGTTGTTTGGTCATGTGCCGAATTCTGTGATGTTAGGTCCGAGCTTATAGATTCCCTCCGGGCCCGAGGAAAACAACCGATCGTTCCCGTTAGAGACATTCTGGGAAGCGGTGATCTTCAGTACATGACACAACTGTACTGTTATTTGAAAAAGACTGACATTAAAATTTAATATTCTTTTGTCTATTTGTCAGAATACCCGTATACGACGCTGGAGACACGAACACGAAGAGCCTAAATCTATGTTTGAAAAACAAAAAGAACACCAGTCGAAACACAAATAGATCGTATATCTTAATTAGTTTAAAGCAAGAATTGTAACTCCCCTCCTCTCACCTTTAATCCCCACTAGCTCGTAGTCGGCCGCGAGAAATAAAAAAGGCCTCCCTCCTTTTCCCGCTAATCTAGAATTAATAAAAAGTGTACTTGGCTCAGTTAAACTTGTAATTGTATCGTGCCGTGTCAAATAAACCATATTTAAATTGAATTATTATTATTAGTATTATTTTTCGTCCCCAATACGATTGTCTTTTTTTTACATTTGATCCATCATAGTTTGAAAAATTGTTTTTATATTTAATACCAATTATTTGATCCCCCCCTATATTCGAATATTTATCGTTTGTGTGCAGTAGAGCGTAACGCTCCGCAAAAATGGACAACGTGGAACTTTTCCTAGAGGTGGAAACAAATGGGGAGGAGATTGAAATATCCCCCATCAATTCCCCTCTACCTTTTCCTGTACCATCCCCGCTACCTAGCCCTGTGCCAAGGGTACCGGAAATCCGGGTAAAAGCTTACCCAGATGCCGCTAGTTGTTTACTTCCGGCCCATAAAGAAACCTTTAAATATCATCCAAATTGGCAAAGACCTGGCAAAACAGTTTTCGGCCGTAACCGAGATTACGAAGGTGAGGCCGAACAAACTGCGAGTTGTTGTGAGTAGCTTGAAGCAAGCAAATGAAATTGCTAGCTACGAGCTCTTTACTAGAGAGTACCGCGTGTACATCCCTGCCAAGGACGTGGAGATCGACGGTGTGGTTACCGCAGGAAGCCTCACGGTCGATGACATTTTGCGTCACGGGGTTGGCTGCTTCAAGAACCCCCTGATTCAAGATGTAAAGATACTGGATGTCAAGTAATTGCATTCAGTATCCATCGAAGAAGGGAAGAAGAAATTCCTCCCTTCGGATTCCTTCCGTGTAACATTCGCCGGATCTGCACTGCCGAACTACATCTCTTTGGACAGGGTTCGTCTGCCTGTACGCCTGTTCGTACCGCGGGTCATGCATTGCCAAAACTGCAAGCAGTTAGGTCATACAGCCACCTACTGCTGCAACAAGGCACGCTGCAGCAAGTGCGGAGGCAATCATGCTGAGCCCGCTTGCAGTGAGGATACTGAAAAGTGTCTTTACTGCGAGAGAACTCGGCATGACCTTTCGGCGTGTCCCGCGTACAAACAGCGCGAGGAAAAAATTAAGCGTTCCCTCAAGGAACGATCAAAGCGCTCTTTCGCAGAAATGCTTAAGAGTGCTGAGCCACCCTCGACAGGAACCATCTTTTCCTTTTTGCCAACCGATGAGGGTACATCTGACGATCCCGTCGAAGGGTGTTCTTATGCCATGCCAGAAGGATTTAGGAAGAGGAGAATGATCAACTCTCCTAATCTTTCTCGCAAAGGTCGTAAGATAACCCCTAGCGGAATGACCAATAAGCCAACACAAAAAGGAAGCGGTGAAGAAAAACCGAAGCAAGTACCTCCCGGTTTTAATTTCAAATCAAACCAGGAGTACCCACCGCTTCCTGGGGCACCAAAAACCCCTCGTGCACCCATTTCTCGATCAGAAGATAAAAAAGAAACAGGGTTCATAAAATTTTCTGATATTGTGGACTGGATATTTAAAACATTCAACATACCAGATCCCCTACAAATATTATTCTTGCCCTTCTTCCTACAGTGAAAACCTTTTTGAAGCAACTAGCAGCAACTTGGCCCCTCATTTCAGCTATCATATCTTTCGATGACTAATACGGCGAAAGAGGTAAGGAATTTTATCACTGTATTACAGTGGAATTGCAGAAGTATCTTCCCCAAATTCGATCTATTTTCTCATTTGATAAATACATACAATTGTGACGCATTTGCGCTCTGTGAAACTTTTCTCAATTCAAACGATCAACTCAATTTCCACGATTTTAACATAATTCGTCGAGATCGAGACTCACACGGTGGAGGGGTACTTTTAGAGATCAAAAAGTGCTATTCTTTTTTCAGAATCGACCTCCCCTCGGTCTTGAATATTGAAGTCGTTGCCATTCAAACGAATATGAATGGAAAAGACCTATGCCTTGTTTCGTTATATCCCTCCATCCGCGCGGATTGAACAGAGGCATCTCACTGATATAGCAGAGTTGCTTCCCGCGCCTTTTTTGATATTGGGAGATTTCAATTCTCACTGTTCGCTATGGGGGTCGCTGTACGACGACAACCGATCTTCTTTAATCTGTAACTTGATCGACGACTTCAATATGACAATTTTTAATAATGGGGAAGCGACACGTGTACCTAATCCTCCAGCACGTGAAAGCGTGCTTGACCTATCCCTTTGCTCGACATCACTACCGTTAGATTGCCAGTGGAAAGTAATCAACGATCTCCACGGTAGTGATCATCTTCCAATCGTTATATCAATTGCTAATGTTTGAACTCCCCCGAACCCAATCAATATTTCCTACGACCTTACACGTAATATTGATTGGAAGTGTTATGAGTCTATTATAGCGCAATCTATCGAGACTCACGAGGAACTTCTTCCGGAGGAAGAATACGCGTTCTTAGCTGGCTTGATGATCGACGCCGCGACTCAAGCTCAGACGAAACCGATACCCGGGGTAACGATTAGACAGCGCCCTCCCAACAAATGGTGGGACAAAGAGTGCTCTGAGCTGTACGCGCAAAGGTCCGCGGCGTATAAGGACTACCGGGAGTACGGCACTGTCAACCTACTTCGAAAGTACGAGGCACTGGGCAGGCAGATGAAGAGCTTAGTAAAGGCGAAAAAACGCGGGTACTGGCGGCGGTTCGTAAACGCGTTGTCGAGGGAAACAGCGATGAGCACTCTTTGGGATACCGCCAGACGCATGCGGAATCGTAACGTTTCGAATGAGAGTGAGGAGTATTCAGACCGCTGGATATTCGATTTTGCCAAAAAGGTCTGCCCGGATTCTGTACCGGAACAGAAAACCTTTCGCGACGCGTTTTTAGTAGCCACGGAAGAGCCCCCATTTTCGATGTTGGAATTTTCAATGGCTCTCCTCTCGTGCAACAATAAAGCTCCAGGGTTGGATAGAATAAAATTCAACTTGTTGAAGAATCTACCCGACTCTGCAAAAAGACGCTTGTTGAATTTGTTCAACAAGTTTCTTGAGCTAAATATTGTTCCGCATGGCTGGAGGGAGGTAAAAGTCATTGCTATTCGGAAACCCGGGAAACCTGCCTCTGATCACAATTCACATAGGCCGATTGCGATGCTCTCTTGCCTCCGGAAATTGATGGAGAAAATGATCCTCTTACGGTTAGACAAATGGGTCGAAACAAACGGTTTACTTTCAGATACTCAATTTGGCTTTCGCCGGGACAAAGGGACCAACGATTGCCTAGCGTTGCTCTCTACAGAAATTCAACTCGCATTTGCTCGAAAAGAGCAAATGGCTTCTGCGTTCTTGGATATTAAGGGGACTTTTGACTCTGTCTCTGTGAAAGTTTTAAGCGCGAAACTTCATTCGCAGGGACTTTCACCAAATTTGAATAACTTTTTGCTCAATTTTTTGTCAGAATAGCATATGTATTTCTCACATGGTGATTCGACAACTTCCCGAATTAGTTACATGGGTCTTCCCCAGGGCTCATGTTTAAGCCCTCTCTTATATATTTTTTACGTCAATGACATCGATGAATGTCTTGCAAATTCATGCACGCTAAGGCAACTTGCAGATGATAGCGTTGTATCCATTACTGGTAGCGAGGCTAGCGATCTGCAAGGACCATTGCAAGATACCTTAGACAATTTGTCTGAATGGGCTCTTAAGCTGGGTATCGAATTCTCTCCGGAGAAAACTGAGCTGGTCGTTTTTTCTAGGAAGCATAACCCAGCTCAGCTGCAGCTCCTATTAACGGGTAAAACAATCACTCAGGTTTTAGTCGCTAAATATCTCGGGGTCTGGTTCGACTCTAAATGCACCTGGGCTTGTCATATTAGGTATCTGACACGAAAATGCCAACAGAGGAATAATTTTCTTCGTACAATTACCGGAACCTGGTGGGGTGCCCACCAAGGAGACCTTCTAAGGTTATACCAAACAACGATACTGTCAGTTCTCGAATACGGTTGTTTCTGCTTTCGCTCCGCTGCGAAAACACACATTATAAAACTAGAAAGAATACAATATCGTTGTTTGCGTATTGCCTTGGGCTGCATGCAATCGACCCATACGATGAGTCTTGAAGTGCTAGGGGGTATTCTTCCGTTAAAACATCGTTTTTGGAATCTCTCTTACCGGTTGCTAATTCGATGCACAGTTATGAATTCATTAGTAATTGAAAATTTCGAGAAGTTGGTCGACCTTCAATCTCAATCCAGATTTATGACTTTATATTTTGACTATATGGTTCAAGATATTAACCCTTCTTCATACGTTTCCTTCAATGTCGCACTTTTAGATACTTCTGATAATGCTATATTCTTTGACACCACCATGAAAGAAGACATTACTGGTATCCCGGATCAATTGCGACTTCAAGAGATCCCTAAGATTTTTTCCAATAAGTTTAAACATGTTAATTATGAAAAAAGGTTTTACACTGACGGATCTAATCTAGATGAGTCCACTGGCTTCGGTGTTTTCCACGAAAATTTTACCGCCTCCTACAAACTCGATGCTCCTGCTTCCGTGTACGTCGCAGAACTTGCCGCTATTCAGTACTCTCTTAGGATCATCGAAACCCTGCCCATAGACCACTACTTCATCTTCACAGACGGTCTCAGTGCCATTGAGGCTCTACGATCGATGAAGACTGTGAAGCACACCCCGTATTTCCTGGGGAAAATACGGCGGTTTTTACCGGGTTTAAAAAAAATAGACAAATTTTCCAATCTTTTGACGGGTCAAGATCGAAAATCGGTCAAGAAATGAAAAAGCAAGAAGCATTTCATTTTGTGGGTACCCGGGTACCCTGCCGAGTACTTACGCGTGTTAAAATTGCCGAGTACATAACGGTTAAATAAAATATTAAAACTGGGACATTTTTTATGGAACTGCTCAGTATTAAAAAACCTATCGCTTTGTTAGTATCAAACATGCTAGTGTTGTATTCATTATTCTCACTAAACTCAAAAAAAAAAAACAGTAGAGGGTCTCAGTAGACAGGTTACTACGTTGATCACGCAGTGTACGTTGAATATTTTAATACTCAGCTTGAAAAATAGGTTCAATTGATGGGTTAACACTGATGCTCACCTAATTTTTTTCTTGCATCTTATAGCATTTTTTCTCAGGTTTCCAATGCTGGTCTCAGATCGAAAATCGGTAGTTACGAACCCGGTCGAAATTGCATTTTTCTGATATAATCCAAGATGGCGGACAAATTCAAGATGGCGGCCTGAATTCTGATGACTTCAAATGAAAGCCCTATCATTCCTCTTTACAGAAAAGTGCTACTTGTAGTACTTTACTTAACGAATTTTAGAGATATAGCTCAACTAATACATCACGAATTGTCAAAATTTCAACTTTTATGAAAACTGTTTCACCCCTTGGTGACCAAGGGGTCATCAAATTCGATCAAACAAAAATGGCATTATCATTTTTTCTCTATTTCTAATAACTATGTGCATTTATATCAAATTTGAAAGACCTTGTGCATCTAGTGGCCTAGTTTCAGCGAGAATTGCTCAGTTGTTGCTTATATTTTGGAACTTTATTATTACTCAATCTTGGGCTGTGCAGTATTTTACAGGTTGGTTCATCCAAATGGATGTGGTAATGGTAGAATATGAATTAAAACAGCAAACTACTTTCACCTCTACACCAACATGTCTCTTTCCGCATCTGTATTCAATGAATTATTCACACAACAAAACAAATCGAGAACATTATCGTCGTTTAATCGTCGTTTAAAGTATGCTCTGAGCATAGTTTTTTTTATAAAGAGTCCCAGTGGAACTTAAAGTTCTCTTAGGGATTCCTCCGCCGTCAATAGTTAGAGAGTTCAGGATTTTGCAGGGCGAATGCCGTAGTCATATTAACTCTAACAGTCTCTACCTAGGGTGGGTTAGAACATACGACGTCGGGCTTACTAGACCAGCGATCGAATCTCGAGACCAGACGGACAGGAAAATGGTAAACAGATTTTCGTCGACCAAAATAGTGATACCGATATTTCACTAAAACTAAGAAAATAAAAGAAATATCAGAGCAGTGCTACATTGGTTTTTAGCTGGGAGGGAGAAACGAATACTACACTCAAAACAGAGAATACAGACATGCGTCGTTTTTTGATAGCGTGTAGCAATCTTCTTGCTGTAACGCATGTTTTTAGTATCTAACATCAGAAATACTGTATGTGCAAATTTGTCTGTAAAACACAAATTTTTCGAGTCTGCGTTTTTTCAATTTGCCGTTGTATAAAAGTTTCTTCAGAGTTTTGAGTTTATATATATTTATGCAGACTTTCTGAAAATGGTTACGAGAGCGTAACTTGTGAGGCAGGTTTTTCAGGGTTAATGCAGTTCCAAAAATTTTACAATCCTGCTTATCACTATTTTGTGAAACGAATAGTGATAAGCAGGATTGTGCTGACACAACATTCTCATGTTATGAGTTTCTGCTATAATGTTACCTAAAAAAAGTTACAAAACATTCTCTCCAAATATGACCAACTTGCTCCGTTCTACCCTATTCGGCACCAATTATTCTTGGTGACTTACGTAAAAAAATGCAATAATTTTGACGGTTCGGGTTTAAAAATGTCGGGTTCAGCTCGGGTTTGAGTTTGAAAACTTGAAACCCGCTTATAACAACCCGAAAAAAAATTCACGATGTATTTCGTGGTCAAAACAGTTAATGGACAATATTTTTTATTGTAACCATAAAAAACATGGTATTTTTACTGTAAGCTTGCGAACGTTTGTTGTTATTACCATGTTTAACAATGTTTTTTGTTGTTGAATCCACCACCGACAATAATTTTACCATGAAAAACATCGTCAGTAACTCCTAAATGTATGAGAAAAATGCCTGAAAAAAAGCTGTTAAGATACATAACAACCCTCCTTTTTCATGATAAAAATGGCAAAAACAATGTTTTTATTGTTCTGGACAATGATATTTAATGTAAAAATAATGTGTTTACAATGAAAAACATAATTAAATTATGGTAAAACTATGTACAATTACAGCAACTTTTAAGGTTTTTTTGATGTTATTTTTTTTCGGGAAAGCAAAGCCTTGGTGCTACATTCCGATTCGGAACTTGACCTTCTGTTTGTTATACACAGACTTCGCAGCCAACTGTTCAGTGTACAGGACAATTTCGGGGCTAGCGCTACGATCCTACTGACACTAACAGTCTCTCCCGAGCCGAGACTCGAACCTACGATGACTGGCTTGTTAGGCCAGCATCGTACCTTGAGACAATCTGGGAGATCTATAAAATCTCGGGTTCGGGATTTTCAATTTCGGGTTCGGGTTTAATCGAAAAAAAAATTTCGGGTTCGGGCGACAAAAAATTCGGGTTCATTTGAAAAACATCAAACCCGACCATCTCTAGTGACTATATCGAATTGGAATTATGTTTTGTTTGTTACTTGATTGAAAAAGGATGATTACTTGAATTCCTGTGACAAATATCACGGTAACAATTGTCGTTTAACCCTCTAGTGCCCAGTGCCGCCTTTAGACGGTCTTCAGTTGAACCTCTAAAAAGCTTTAATAAGAACTTAAAAAATGTTAATAAAGCTTCATAGCGATTTTTTCGAAGTCCGTCTAAAAATTAATTTGGGCACTAGAGGGTTAAAGTCCGATGTTTACTTATCTTGGTATCTGTTCAAACCAGTTCTTTCATGTCCAAACTCTATCATATATAAAAACGATTGGAATAATTTTGGACAACAGATATTCATTATCAAACAGTCGACCAAAAGTCAAAGCCAACAAAAATTTACGAGAAAAACATTTAACACCATGCGTACGTGTCCCCGGACAAAATAGCATACCGATTAAAATAAATTACTTTCTTAGTTTGTGACAAGCAAAACCGAATGTGTGTAATGTTTTGGATTTCCTACACGTTACGAACTGAAGTGTGCAAATGTAAATACGGAGAGCCACCGGTTTGGAGCGCTACAGGGGGAGTTAATGTTTATTGTTCAATAAATATTTGTGAATCCATTCTGGGAAACATTGAAATTATTTCTACGCCCAAAATCGCTAGTGTTTCATAGCAATGGCCGCTTCGGCACTTGTTTGGAATACATACATCTTGAGAATGATTCTATAGCGTTTGTTGGTTAATAAATATTTTCGCACCACTTCGCTGCCTCAATCTGTTTAGGTAAGATGTATAAATATGTTGATGAAGTGATTAGAATTATATTTGAAATTCAAGTTCTATTTTATTCCAAATCTAAATAATTACTACGCACAAAGTTAAGCTTGTAAATGATGTTTTGAGTATTACATGTTGAAGCCAAAAGGGGCTTATTAGGCTTTTATTTAGTTCTTGTTGAACGGTGATTTCTATCGTACCATAAATTTTAATCATATATTGTATAATTTGATAGTTACAAGTAAAACATTGCGCAGTAAATAGGGACCGCAAAAAAAACGATTTTAGTTGAAAATAACTCAAATATAATGATTCTGATTTAGTAAACATACTTGAGAACCTTGTTGAATATTTGATTGATATTCGTACCTATTTTAAACATACAAAATATGAAATTCTTTCCGATAACCGCAAGTCAGTCCGATCTGAAATTTTGTCAATTTTGAGCTAGCATCGGATTTTGGCCTATCTTTGAGTGTATTTTCAGATGTATCGATAGAAAATAGTGGTTCGTTCAACGAAAGTGGAAATCAATACCAAGTCAAATTGTCCCATTATGTAAGTATGAGTTGCCTCACACTGCCCAGCTGACTCACCCTTACGTTCTCAGGGTCGTAGCGTGTTCGGGGGGGACTCAGTACTATTGCAATAGAAACCGATCTCAATCAGGCAAAGCGGACCAACGAAAGACTAGCGGAAAAAGGATTGGATCTAATTTTAATGTAAAGATTTGGATTCATTTTACTTCTTTATTCCGAATTTAACGTTCATGTTGCGGTACCGATCACGACGACGCGTTGGGGCCCATCGATGACATGCAGGAGGGAGGGAGAGAGGGTACGTACCTCGACCGCCTAACGGTCAACCAGTGTGGTTTTGATGACCCCACGTTTCACTGATACCACGCCATTTCCCTTCTGGGGACGTTGCGGGCTTCGCTGTCTTGTCGATCTGGCTCGATTCCACGACGTATCCCTGGTCCGGATTCCTTAGCACCGAGCGGGGTTGAGGGCGGCTTCCCCCAGGGTGTATGAGCTGTCCCGTCCCGAAAGTGTCCAAGGTCTGCCGCGCTCCACGAGGCGATCTGGTTCACTCGAACACAGCTGGCGCTATTGTCTTCCACTGCAGATAAAGCGCAACTTTCTTCTCCTTGCTATCACTTTTAGTACCACTCTTAATTTTCGCCTTCAAATTTCACGTACGTGTTTTCGCTCTGACGGGTTAAGCTCTAATGATCTAATCCAACGTCTGTCACCTACTATCGACCTTCTCCCAATCTTCGATCTCCCTCTCTCTTCTTCCTTTACCCGGATGCAGCGATCTTGATGACATATTTTCTTGCTTCATCCGGCAACTGGGTGGCGTTGTGTCAGGGTTGTTTTTAGTTAGCGGTTTTTATCGGTTTAGATACTTTTAGTGCGGACTATTTTGCCGTCTTTTGCCGTTGCGGTTTTTCCGGTACATATTTGTTTTTATTTTTTATTTTTGTAAACGCCTGCAAGTTGTGGCCGCTTTCTGGGATATCTAATGGTCTCTTGGGAACCACGTCTAAGGCCCCAACGTCTGGTCTGCACGTTCCGGGGTGGGCTCCAAAGGCCTCATTTGTTCCCAAATTGTCAACCGGCGGGGAATCCACGGACTTGCGGACGTCAACAATACATTTTTTTTCCCGCAAATTATCGACGCCTAATTAACGGGTAATTTTATTTGTTTAGGTTAGTAAGTTTTAGTAAGGCTTAAATCTATGTTAAACAAAAAATACAGTATTTAGAAAACAAAATAATTTAACAGCTAGGTACAATAATAACGAGCCAACCACAAACAAAACAAATATTTACAACTTACATACTACAAACTAAACAAATCCTTAATTGGGCCGATCGACTTGAAAGCGATCGGTAACAATTATGAAAAGTAACCGCAAGTCAGTCCCAGAGAAAAAATAACCGAAAGTCAGTCCCAATTAAAACACAACATGCATAATACAATGAAATGGATGGGAAGTGGAGAAGAGAAGTTTGACAAGACTGTTTATTTGAAAATAAGTTACAAGATTCAATTCTTTTTTTGGTTTGAATTGGTGATGAATTCATTGTGAAGTAATTTCCTGCTAATACGAGTTCAAGTCTATTTTTTTTTTCTTGGTTCGCTTCTTCGTGGATCTATCTGAAAAACCTTCAGTATTGAAAAAACTTCCATCATAATCCAGGGTATCTGCGAAGGTGATGCTCGAGCCTCAAACGGATTTTGATCATCCTGACATTTGTTGTCGGATGAACCAACTGCAGTTCCGACGTTAGTTTCTTCATCCGAATCCTCACCGGATGAGCTTTCATCGGTTTTGTTCATCCAACGTCGTTATTTTTTAAGCTGTTTTCGTGGGCATATACTTCCGAACAGCGAAGGTTGGACGGCTTTTTACAGCAACGAATCAACACACACTATAGCATAACAATGGTAAGGTGACTGAATTGCGGTTACTTTTCTCTTCGGTGTAGAATGTAACGGCAAGTCAGTCTCACTCATAGTTTTTATCATGAAATCAATGATTTCGGTGGTTTATACAACGTAATTTGAGCCGTTGAGAGCAAAAGTGGTACATTTTTACACTTTTTGGGTTTTTGAATAAATTGATGCAGAACGCAATAATGTACTAGAATATCCAAGAAAACCGAATCTGATAACCTAAACCAAAGTTATAGCCAACACAATTTTTGGTAATTAACATAATCACCATTTCGTTGAGAGCAAAAGTGGTACATGTCCAGTCTGTGCATGATAGATGAATTGTAAGTCGAGGATCTTAGGATATAAAACAATCAAAGCAAAGTTGGTCAAGTGATTGATTACTTTTAGATGAAGATCTGTCTACTTTGGAATTTTCTCACTACGTGGCGCTAGTGTACCCGTGACTATTTTGTAACAGAAAGCATTATACCTATTTCAGTATCAACTCGTATGCTGTTACCAAATACACTAGCGCCGCGAAGAGACAGAATTCCGTAATAAACAGATCACCATTCTATAGTACTCAATCACTTGGACAACTCTGCTGAAGACATGAATGTTCTATGTTCCAAGATTAGCGAGCTATAAAGCATCCTTCATGCTCAGACTGGACATGTACCATTCTTGCGCTCAATGTTTTCTGTTTTGTCATTATTTTTCCCATATAACAAAAGTGGTACATGTTTTTCCATTGAAGTTCGTGTAAGTTCCTCAACCAGAACTCGTTATGCTTTCATGTACCTTTTTTTTGAAACCTTTCCAGCAATGATTTAGTGCAGTTATGTTGGAAAAAATTGTTGAAAATAATTTACTATTTGAGTGAGCTCCTGAAAAATTTACTCAATGGCACATGTATCAACGGCTCATTTGTGCAGACTAGTATGGAAACTATATTTTAGCATGAATATTGTCAGAATAATTCTTCTTAAATATGTAAAAACTGAGCGTGAATAAAATATCTTTCGGAGCTGTTTTCTCAATTTCGTATTTTTACAAACTTGCGGTTACCGGCAGTATAGGTGATCGAGAATTTGAAACTTCTCATTCTGAGCAAAATGCCGGTATGAAGAAAGCTTAAAAGTACCTATTGTGGTAATAATTGCAAATTTCAAAGCTTTTCGTTCAGAACTTTCATCATTTCTTTCTGATGTGAAAATTAATTCACAAATTGGCCGCCGAGGCGAAATTCGTATTTTGGACGAACCTTTTGAAGTAAACAGTATTTGACTGAAAAGATGTACAAATTTTGGTTTTCCCCCCCACCAAGTAATTTTGATGAAGCGAAAGTCTACTGCAAAAATTAATAATACTGCAATACACAGGAAAATTACTTGGTACATTTTGATCGTACCAATGTAAGTAATTTAAAATTCTTAGAAAAAGCACGTGTTTTATGCAATGTGCGAATAAAGTGGGAAAACTTCAAGAGACATGGAGGCATCCAGGATCTCACGCAATGTCGGAATTGTCAAGCTTATGGTCATGGAACTCGTAATTGCCATATGACAACAAAATGCATGATTTGTGGTCTCACACAAAGGACATCTGCCTTGTGAAAGAGACCACTGATAATTTCAAATGTGTAAATGTGTGGGGGTAAACACAAATCAAATTTATTTGATTGTCCTGTTAGGTCAAAAATTATTTCTTCCAGACAGCGCACAGTGGTTTAAAACGCGAAAAACGTGATCGTCAGCATTTTTGAGTATAAAAATGCTATTGAAATACTACAGTGTATTCGACAAAGTTTTTGTAGATTTAAGGGGCATCTTTTGATGCAAATAAATTTTTGATTGATTCACCTAAAAGTGAGATAAAATATTTTTTTTTTATTTACTTATCAAATCAAAACAAAGTCTTCAGCAAAGTTGTAGACAATCTTATGTAGAAAATTTTTGCTGAAAACACTTTGATTCTATCTCTTGAAAATCGACCACATACAGATAGTTTTATACACAGACATCCTTAAAGTTTATTAAAATCGGCAAACACCAAATAACTTTTTTTGAAGTGATTTTAGCGGCCTTCTATGTTCTAGAAATTTTTTTATATTTAAAAAATAAATCATTCTGCCGAACGTACCTTGGGCAAATTTTCAACTTTTGCATAGGGTTTAGAACATTTTTTCTCGAAAATCTGCAAAAAACTGCAAAAACAACAGTCTTCATTCGGAAGAAGGGGGTTAGTACTAGCTCCCCCATATGGTTTCACTAGTTTCTTGCAGTCTCTCAAAGACTTGGGCGTGGGTGAAAAAATTAGTTTTTTTTTAGGTTTTTCGGCGTTTTTTCATGTTTTTTCCTAAAAGATGTACAAAATCGAAACGATTTTCGATTTTTCATTAAAAAGTACGAAAAGCATTTATATTTACGGCAGTGTGCATTTTTTGGAAAACATTTAAAATATAAAAAATGATTTTTTTCCGAAAATAATTGTTATGTCACTAGTGTATGCAAATGCCAAGGTTTTTTTAACAAATTAGCAACATTCTTTGACGTTTTTCCAATGCTTGAATGCTGAAAAGAAAATGTCAGCTCAGAGATAGATACCCTTATTTATATTTTAATTTTGTCCATATGAAAGTACCTAATCCATACCAAAATACCTCCGTATGTACAAAATTAAAATATAAATAAGGGTATCTATCTCACAGCGTTACAGCATCACATAACGTTACGTACCGTCTGCCGGGGTGAGATTAGGCCCCGGGGGTGAGATTGAGCCAAAACGGGAAATGTTTGTATGTTAAATTACTTAAGATCTCTACCTCAAATTCGATATTTTATGAAACGTGACATATTTATTCACAACTTTAAAGGGAATATAAATAATATCAGTGAACTGTTTCACTTAAATAATGTTTCAAAGTACAGGGGGTAAAACATGCGCAAATAACGTTATCCAAAAATGTCCCAGGGAAACCAACCCGATCAAGAAACCACATCAACTTACTGCTCAGTTGGTACGTTAGGATGTCGTCTCCAATGTGTTGAGGAAATATCATGCATTGAACCTGTGTTGGCTCAGAAAAAAATGTTTTTCCAAACTGTACACTTTTCGAGCCCTTTTGGGGTGAGATTGTGCCAAGCTATAATGAACGGTACAGTGTGCGGAATTCACATTCACGACAAAATTATATCAGTATACACCAAAATACTTGCATTGTTTACATAGAGTATGTTGTCTAGCTATGGAATTATTTGCAATAATGACTTTAAGCTTGAGAACAGTAAGCTAACAACTGTTAGATGGAAATTTACTATGACTGATATTACTTATAAAATGTACCAAAATTTTGTACACCTATTCCATATAAACTGATGACTTTTAAAGAGAGTAAGGAGGGTTGTGGGTACGTTTCCACCGGTTTTGAGATCTCCAATGGAATATACTGTGGTCAATGACATATAATAATTGAAACGAAAAGTCTTCTCAGGCTTTATGTCCTATCGTTTTTCTATTCTAAGCTACCTGGAGACGCCATTATGAGTATAAAGACTGTCTATAAGCCACGTTCTCATAACTGGTTACTCCAGATGTCGATTTGATCCAGTACTACATTTCCATACATTTTTCTATAATTCATATGAACCGTAGTTTCTGGTCAACCCTCTATAGCCCCTTAATAGTCCACGTTGTTTATGGTCGTCCCTATACTTACTGTTTTATCATGTTATTCATGTGAATTATTCGTAGCTACACTACTGTACATTTAACAGGTATTAAATTCAACTCTTTGTTTTTGGCACAATCTCACCCCATAGAATAGAGGGGTAGAGCCAAAGTTCATTTAATTTTAATTTTAGCTTTAGCATTTAATTGTAGTTTATTGCAACTTTACCATATTTGCGGCAGTCGTTAACTAAAAATTTAAGTGTGCATTGACGTGTTTTGGATCAAACTCATTGCTTAAATGTGTGCATTACAAGCTAAGGAACAAAAACGTATCTTTTTTTGGCACAATCTCACCCCGGCAGACGGTACCGATATCATTAAGAAAAATAAGCAGCCAGCTGTCGCGGTTTTGTCTTGGATATTACGTATCGTGCCACCTGTACTAGGACCTATTCATTAAAGCAGACAGTGTATGTAGTTAGAGGAGCGAAAAATAAGCGAACTAAAAAAATAGAATACAGCCTTAGAAATATATACACCGTATCCAGACGGGACTAGGACCTGTTTTAAAAAATTTATTATGTTTTCGGTAACTCCGGGTCTTCCGGAGGGCTATCTGCTGGCAAACTTGAACAACATTCTGTCATGAGATCATGTAGTTTCGCCTGAGAGTGGTTTAGAAAAAGAGTGGGATTGTTCTTAAAAATTAACCTCCTTCATGGTAGTTCCGGTGGCCATCTTGGACCATATTTCGTTAAAAAATCATTTTCCTTCTAAAGGGTGATTTTTTTGCTATTTGGTTTTTCGTGTATTCAGATTTGACAGTTCACGCGGGAATTCTGACAGCTGTCAAAGTCTAATGTACTCAGTTTGGTTTGCCATTTCACCATGAACAGACTTACGCCTGAACAACGCTTACAAATCATCGAATTTTATTACCAAAATTCGTCCTCTGTGAAAAATGTTTTTCGCGCATTTTTACCGAAAAATTGTGTTCAGTGACGAAGCTCATTTCTAGTTAAATGGGAATGTTGATAAGCAAAATTGCCGCATTTGGATCGAAGAGCAACCAGAGGCGATACAAGAATCGCCAATGCACCCAGAAAAATGTACGGTTTGATGCGGTTTACACGCATCCGTACTTCTTCAAAGATGATCAAAATCGCAACGTTACGGTCAATGGCGCTCGCTATCGCGCGATGATTTCTGATTTTGCCGGAAATGGAAGAGCTGGGTCTTGTTGACATGTGGTTTCGGCAAAACGGAGCAACGTGCCACACATCGCGCGAATCAATGGACATATTGCGAAATAAGTTCAGTGAGCAATTTACCTCACGAAATGGACCGGTGAATTGGCCGCCTAGATCATGCGATTTAACACCTCTAGATTGTTTTTTGTGGGGCTACGTTAAGTCTCTCGTCTATGCGGATAAGCCAACAACAATTCCAGCCTTGGAAGATAACATTACACGCGTTAACATATATCTATATCGAAGACATCAGAGTGTTATCTTCTAAATTGGCCACAGCATACGAGTTGATACTGAAATAGATAAATTACTTTCTGTTACAAAATAGTCACGGGTACATAAGCGCCACGCAGTGAGAATATTCCAAAGCGAACGGATTTTCATCTTGAAGTACTCACTCACTTGAACAACTTTGTTGAAGACATTATTGTTCTGTATCCTAAGATTTTCGACTTACAATGCATCTAAAATTCACAGACTGGACATGTACCACTTTTGCTCTCAACGAAATGGTGATTATGTTAATTCCCAAAAATTGTTTTGGCTATAACTTCGGTTTAGGTTATCAGATCTCGGTTTTTCTTAGACATTCTAGTACATTATTGCGTTCTGCATCAATTTATGCAAAAAATTCAAAAAGTGTAAAAATGGCACCACTTTTGCCCTCAACGGCTCATATTTCAAATTTAGAAAACAACAAGTTGAAAACAAAAAATAATCCTGCTCAGGCACCACCAAGCATTTCATATGCTAGTGTCCTTTCAGGTAATATTTCAAATTCAAACAGCAGCAAGCAGCAAGAAGATTGACTACCTACAACAATCCATGCTGCAGCAAATGTCCGCTCTGTTGAACTGTAACTCGATGTACGAGGCTGTTCAAGTAGGTATAAAATTTCCAACTAATATTGTTATGAAATTGAAATTCAGTAATGACTTCCAATAATGCTGTAAATTTTCTAAATTGGAATGCTCGCTCTTTAAAAGCGAAAGAAGATAATTTTTTAACAGTCCATGATGTGCACATTGCAGTTGTGACTGAAACGCTTTTAAAGCCTAACAAGAAACTGAAAAGAAACCCCAACTAGGGGTTCGATATAATTGATGTTGCCGGAGGTGGAGTTGCAATAGTTATCCTTTGTCGAATAAAACATCGTGTTATGCCCCATCTTAAACGAAGGTTATTGAAAGTTTGGGAATTTAAATCGAAACAAATATTGACATTTTATCTATAGCTGTATTTACCTTTCCAATGCTTGAGCAGAAAAACCATTTCAAGTGAGATTTACAAAAACTTAGGAGAAATTAATTTTTTTATCATCGGTGATTTTAAAGCAAAACATCGATCGTGGAATAATGCAATGCAATTCCAATGGAAAATGAACGCGAAAAAGCTCAAAAACTTGCTCAGCAGTTCGAGAGTGTTCTTGATCTTAATTTGAACGTAATGAGTCCTATTGAAAATAAAGTATCACAAAAGTATGATCAGATCACCACTCAAGAATTTCTTTCTGAAGAGGTACTGGAAACAAACTTAAATGGAATACGAACTATTATCAAGAACTTCAAAAACATGAAAGCACCAGGAGAAGATGGGATTTTTTATATTCTCCTCAAAAGACTTCCCGAAAGCGCTTTAAATTTTCTTGGTGAGAATTTTTAACAGATGCTATCAATTAGCATATTTTCCCTCAAAATGAAAAATGCCAAAGTCACTCCAATTTTAAAACCTGAAAAAAATCCAGCTGAGTATCAAGTTATCGTTATCGTTAGTTTGCTCTCTTCTATAAACACTCTTTTTGAAAGAATGATTCTTAAAAGAATGATGACACATATCAATGAAAATTCATTTTTTGCAAATGAGCAGTTTGGCTTTCGCCATGGGCATTCGACAACTCATCAGTTACTTAGAGTAACTAATATGATTCGTTCCAATAAATTTGAAGATTATTCTAGACATAGAAAAAGCATTCGACAGCGTTTGGCATAAAGGTTTGATAGCTAAAATGTCCAATTTTCGTTTTCCTCTTTACATCCTAAAAATGATACAAAGTTACTTGACAGACCGCACTCTTCAAGTTAACTATTTGAATAGTAAATCTGACAAATTGCCTGTTAGAGCTGGTGTACCTCAAGGAAGTGTTTTGGGCCCAGTCTTATATAATATTTTTACTTCTGATCTTCCTGATTTACCAGCAGGATGTGAGAAATCTCTGTTTTGTGACGATACAAGCATTTCCGTAAAAGGAGAAAGCCTTCGTGTCATATGCAGTAGGCTGCAAAAAAAATCTAGATATAATTTCTTCATATTGGCAGAAATGGAAGATTTCCCCTAATGCATCAAAAACACAATTAATTATTTTTTCTCATAAACCAAATGTTTCTTTTTTCGAACCCACCAATAATCATGTTGTTAAGATGAACGGTGCAATCTTAAATTGGTCCGACCAAGTTAAATATTTAGGGTTAATTTATGATAAAAATCTTATCTTCAAGAAGCACATTAGGAATATCCAAATGAAGTGCAATAAATATATGAAATGTTTGTATCCTCTTATTACCAGAAATTCTAGATTTGGTCTCAAGAATAAACTGTTAATTTACAAACAAATATTAAGACCAGCATTGTTATATGCAATCCCCATCTGGACAAGTTGTTGTACAACCAGAAAAAAGATGCTTCAAAGGATTCAGAATAAACTTCTGAAAATGATATTGAAGCGTCCTTGCTGGTTTAGCACGAATGAACTGCACAGGCTTACTAATGCGGAAACATTAGAAAACATGTCAAACCAAATTATCAATAAGTTCCGACAAAAATCGTTGCAATCCTTAACTACAACGATTAGCTCACTTTATAGTCAAAAGATAGGTGTAAGATTAGATTAAGGCTTAATTTTAATTTTTTTTTTTCTTGACAAGTAGGTTTACAATTTTTCAACAATTATATTCTTTTAACTACGGAAACAATTACAATCTTTTATTGGAAAAAAAAATGTAATAGTGTTGATATGTCACAAACGGCACAACATAAATTCTGGATTGAACCGATTCTCACAATCTATGTGTCGAATTGATGGTCTAGTTGTCCCATAGGTCGCTATTTATTTTATTCTAACTGCACGTTGGAATAAGCTGTTAGCTTAGAAAATGGGTAAATAGTATGGAAATTTAAAAGTTAAACGTCATCTAAACAATGTTTGACAACAACAAAAATTAGACGTTTCTGTGGAAATTTATTCAAACTTAAAACGTCTTAAATCACCAAAAACATGGAAAAACTTTTTATAATAATATTTTGAACCAATTTATCCGTTTCTGTGAATAATGTACGTGTATATCTATCCATCTATACACTGAAGAAGACTGCATATGGGACTTGAAAAACGTATCTGGGTTATAAGTTATATTAAGAGTAGTGTTCGACATCGGACGGAAAACGTTGTGTCCGCGTTCCGGTCCGGTCCAGCCCGGTAAAAAATCGGAACTAGCTCGTTCCGGTCCGATTTGGGTCCGGACCGATTGGCTTCGTTCCGGTTCCGGTCTGAAGCCCGGTCTGAAGTCCGGGAACAAAAGTTGCCAGTTTTTTCGAGAGCTTATTTTAGTGAAAAAATTATCATAAAGTCTTTTCAGTTATCAGAAAAACGTCGATCGTCAAGTATCGGTAGTCTGCCGAGTGCCGATAGAGTTCTATCGAAAAAAAAATCGATGCTATCTACCGGTAACACTATTTCTGGATGTTCAATTCTCAATCTGACTGAGCATGTATGCCGATGGCATTCAATTAATCACAAACTCAGAACAAGTTGTGCGAGTCTATCAGTTGTTCACTAGTTTTGAAGTGATAGCAGGAGCAAAATTGAAATAGCAAAAAAAAATGTAACAATCTATGTCTTTCTAATTTTCTAAGAACCATATGATCACTTAAAGCATATATTAAAACGGCGAGCAAGGTCATATGGGTTGACTTAAAAGCAGCGAAGAAAATCAAAAAGAATGAACAACTGCTGCGTTATATGACCTAAAGTGAATAATTTTTTTTCCATCGAAAATGTCCGGGATTCGGAAAGCATTACCCGGTTCGTTCCGAAATCCGGATAATTTAAAGTGTGGTAAATTTTGTCCATTTTATAAATCCTAAAGCAAACCAAATAGTACCATGCATCAAATATCGTGTTTGATATTTTGTAGCACTTTGCGACAGCATAAATCTAAAATATCATACCTAAATAAAAGATATTTCTTTTAGATTAGATTAGAAAACAACACTTGCGCATTCTCTTAAAACGGAAGCTTCCATTAATCGACAATGGCATTATCAATCACTGATGTAATTAAAAGTAAAGTCAGTTGAATCTTCTTTGATTGTGAGGAATGCAGTGTTTGTTGATGTATTCGCAATCTTAGCACCAAACACCGGTTACCAGAAGCGCACTATGGCTGAATTTTCGGAATCTAAAAATAGAAAAAAACTCTACTCTAAGATAAGTATGTTTATTAGACGATTGCTTATCATTGTTTGCCGAACGCACTCACATGGTCAAGGCAGAATATAAGTGTTGCGATTGTGTTGTCTTTTTGTCGATGTACACGTACACAAAAAAACATTTGATGCTTTCATGTAAAAGAATACTAGTTATTCCCGAGTAAAGTCTACTTGATTTTTTTCGATGGGCGACGTGCGATTTTCCGATTGTATATGAAAGCAGGTGGCCAATTGCTATTGTAATCTTAACCTCTTTTTAACGAAAATGTTACAAGAGTAATTCATTCAGATTTTTGATTTGACAATTGATGCATTTGGAAGATATTTTAAATCAAGATTAAACCGATTGAAAACGGGAAATGATGTTTATGGAATGTAATATATACGTCTTTTTTGTGTTGTACCTACGTAAAAGTAGAAGTATCGCACTATTTTAGCAGCAGTTTCCTTCGGCATGTTTTGAATTGGATTTTTGTGGGAACCCCGTCGAAGTAGTCCAATACCTACCTAATTTTCGCGCAAGACAAGTAGGTTAAAAATGCAGTGTTTCTTCATCGACTCGTAACAAATTTCTGTACTTCCATATTTTCGGACCAGAGAATTGCGAAACTTTTTAAATATCTATTTTTATTCTAATGATTACTATTTCTCTCTGACTATATCATTATAACTACTATTTTCGGAGTACAAAAACCTCAATCGTTGAGAGTGAGTAACACTAGCCTCTTTTCCAGCGAAATAGTAGTTCAATTGCTATTTTGTCCTGCGACAATGGTGGTTTAGACTGATGTTGCTATTTCGTCCTGCAACAATTATGCGCCTGGGTAAATTAAAATTAAATTCAACCTGTGGAAGAATTTACCCGTAGTTGCTGTTGGCCATTATTGAACCTGTTCAATACGTCCCTGAGGCGAAATATTGTACCGCAGGATTGAAGGTAAGAGAAAATGGTCGCCTTCAAACACCAGAAATAATTTTCTGCTCAATTTGTTGTTTGAAGAGCACATTTTAAGCACTTTGTATCTAACTACTCGTATTCTTCATTTACTTGCAACAATCGATTGGATAATTATAAACGCATCCGCTTACGTCTATAAAACATTTACATGTCCAGTATGAGCATGAAGGATGCATTATAGCTCTCTAATCTTAGGACATAGAACATTCATGTCTTCAGCAGAGTTCTCCAAGTGATTGAATACTATAAAATGATGATCTGTTTGTTAAGGAATTCTGTCTCTTCGTCGCGCTAGTGTATATGTATTTGGTATCAGCATACGAGTTGATACTGAAATAGGAAAAATGCTTTCTGTTACAAAATAGTTACGGGTACACTAGCACCACGTAGTGAGAAAATTCCAAACCAGACAGATCTTCATCTGAATGTACTCAATCACTTGACCAACTTTGCCGAAGACATGATTGTTTTATGTCCTAAGATCCTCGACTTACAATTCATCTAACATGCGCAGACTGGACATGTACCACTTTTGCTCTCAACGGCTCATATATAATCGAGTCCGACCTATATATGAGGAGAGTGACGTATCGATTATACCACGATAAAAAAAATCGCGTCATATATTTGAAAAATATTTCGTGTTATTTGCATGTGTTAATGTATGTTCATATGTGTTTGAATGTTATGTTTTAAATGTTCGGTATAGTTTCGCTGTTGGCTACCAGAAATTTATTATTTCGAGTGAAAAATAAATCCAACAAATATTATCAAGGTGTATTTTTTTCTGGCCTGACAGGATTTCTGCCATATGGAAGTTCACCTCCCGACCCAGGGAGTGTGGGAGCAGACAATCTTTCAGTTACAAAAATAACTTCCACAAGGTAGTGCGTGTGGTTGATCGAAGGCGTGTGCGGCGCATAGCGCAATAGTTAATGAAGGGTGATCGATATTGGTCTTGGGGAAAACTACATCTCCCATTGCGGGTTCAAGTCCCGTACAGCTTATACAGTGTGTCGGAGTGCCTTCATTTCCCCACTGTTGGGGCAGCATAAAGGTTGCGATCAGCATATTTTATTTATTTACACAAGCAAGGATTCTGTACTGGACCTTAGCAAGCGAATTCTGTCGCGGCCGTCTGATTTACTAAGTGTGGAAACAAGTGTGTGTAGATAGATAGCCTTATTACCCACTGTCGGGGCAGCACAAAGGTTGTGAAGCATCAAAATTAAATTTTGAACAACAAACTGCCCTCCTTAGGGTAACTAAACAAATAATGAAAAATATCTTGACTTGAACAAGCAATACTAGACTTCATGACTCAATAATGAAACACTCTCCATAATGTATTTGTGATAGTGTGCGTAGTTCTACGTAAGTTATGCGATCGTGTCTTGGATACAACCTCCTACCATGGGCGTAGCCTGAATTTTAAAAAGGAGGGGGGGAGGGGAAGCTCTCCAAGGTTCAAGTTCTTACATCAAGGCAACCAGTGAAAAGTTGTCCTTGACATCAGAGTGGAAAATTTGTTCATTCTTTGTCCAACCTCGAATATAAATAGCATTTTTGGGTAGATTTTGGAGTCCCTCTCGTCGAATCACCGATTTTGTCTTCGATGAAGAAAACGGAGTTACGTTCGGACGCTGGTTTAACCGCTACCAGGACCTCTTCGGGAACGATGAAAGCCAGCTGAATGATGCGGCGAAGATACGTCTACTTCTCCGGAAGCTAGACACCCATTCGCACAGCCGCTATCTCAACTACATCCTGCCAAAGCTTCTCAAGGACGTGAAGTTTAAAGACACAGTCATTGATCTCAATCTTCGGGCATCAAACGTCAACGTTCCGGAAGCAGTTCATGTGTCAGCAGCTAGCGAAATGCGAATCTGAAGATATTATCAGCTACGGCGGCAACGTCAATCGAGCCTGTGAAGATTTCCAGTTCTAGAACCTAACACCGGATCATTTCAAGCGCCTCATTTTCGTCAGCGGATTCAAAGCCACAAATTATGCCAATGTCAACAACAAGGGGGGGGGGAGAACAACGTCCCCTGCCCCCCTCTGGCTACGCCTATGCCTCCTACTATTTCTAACACTTATTTATCTTACACTAGGTCACATCCCGCGCGACCAAACAACAAAACTCACCTGTCTCATCACCCACTGTAGGTATGATGCTTTTTTGGACAGTTTCAGTTTTTTTGAGATGCTTTGCTTCGATCGATGTGGGATGAAAAGAACTCTCTATATATCACTAGAAAATATGGGAACATCGGATAATTTTATTCTATTTTTATTACTTTGATGTAGGACAATCGGAAAATAGAAACTTTGGCTAACGTCAAAACACGCTTGTCAGAGTCGTGGGAGAAGGGGTGAACTCGGAAGATATCTTATCGGGGAGTTCAAGCTTTAATCATTCAATGTGTTCTTCAATTCGCACAGAATTTGCTCTGACTTCACACAACAAATGCGTGAAACGAATAACGCAAAAGTTGTACAAGGAATACATTCACAGAATCACAGATATCAAAATCAGAATAAGTATCATATACACAAAAATTCGGGCGAACGATCAGTTTCAAGCCGCTCAAAAAACCGCTCTTCACTTTTGCGAGCCGGTGCGTAACAATGGCTCGTGCATCCCTAAAAATCATCAGCAACCGAAACAGCCAATAGCGAGCCTCGTTGTCGCAGAAGATATTGACGCTGGTGCCAGTAACGCGAAACCGAATGCATGTGAGTAAAATCAGAGTCATAGTTGAATGCAAAATGTTTTGAACAAATCCAATGTTTTTGTTTATTGTTAATGATAGAATGATGTTTTCAAACGACCTGATTCAACTTATCAGTATTGGTTGCTGGTTGCACTGTTTCAACGATGCCAGCCTTCTGAACATTGGTTGAGGCTTTATAAGTGTAGTGGTTTAGAGCTGCGTAATACTTTAAAAATATGCTAGAGCATCAAATGCATTATGCCCAATACACATTCGTTGTACTGGTTCCAAATTCAATCAGTGAATGCGCTAATTTCGCTCATAAATGATCTGGTTACGCACACTCCAACTTTTGCGTGAAGGCATATGGATGTTAGGCATAGTATGCTAGGCGTATAGACGCGAGACATAATGCATGTGAGGCATAATGGATACGAGGCATACTGCCACAAGGCATAACGTACACGAGGCCCAATGGACGCGAGGCCACTTCACACGAGTCGGCCTAGGTGGTGAAATCCACCTACGTCTAACCGTAAAGGAGTTTCGGGCAGCGACGAGCCCGCGGAATCCTCGGGCAAACGGCCCTGATAGTAAAGGAGGACCTTTCTCGGTGGCGTCAATACGGTCTCGTCCGTGGCCCATCGATTGAGTCAAAGAAGGAAGACGCTGAAGAACCCGCTTCCCCGCCAAACCACGCATCCGCCATTGCGATTTTGGTCATCATATTAGAGCAGCGCAGAACAGCAACGAGTTTTCCCCCTCCCCCGCAACCAGCAACGCAGCATCGCAGTAACAGCAACATAGCCCAGCAGAACCAGAACCCTTCGAAGTAGCCGGTACGTACCGTGAGAAAACAGATTAATCCGCTAGCGCCCACCCCCACACACACCTACACGCACACCCCTTAGATACTCAATTAAAAAACCCAGAAAATTAAAATATATCGTACGTTTGATGATTAACAAAAAGCGCCATTCAGTGAATTTTGTATTAAACTCAGATATTTTTTATTCTGCGTATGTAGTTCAAGTGCAAATATATTCGTAAAAAGTTTAGGATGGGCATAATATTTTCTTTTTAAAACATGCGGCGGAGACGCATAATCGTGGGCAAGGAACCAAGGCGGCACTCGTATACCTCGCGTCTGTATGCTTAACCCTATCCGCGCGGAGAGAAATCAGTTTTTTCATCGAAAAATGACATTCAAACTCTTATTACTCAGCAACCTCGTGCATAATTGGCAAAAACTATATTACATGTTGAAGATCAATCTGTTCTCTAACTGCTATTTCTATCGTTGGAAATTTCAAGTAAAATTGTTAAACTGTTATCAAAGTTTATTTGTCAGGTGATGCCATATGGCATACCCGCGGGAAACGGGTTAACGAGGTGTCATCATCTTATCATCTCTAAGGAATCCAGCAAAGCTTGGTTTCGAGGGTTGGATGTAGGACAAGATTTTTGTTTTGTTTTATTTCTGAGGGCTAGTCACACGTCTATTGTGCATTGGACTCACGGCAGTAATGATTGCTTTTGTGGGCTGGTATTATGACATTGACCACGTAGTTTGGGTGTTTGCCGAATTCCATGATATCTATCCATGTTTATGTCGCAGTTCGTGATATCCTGGCTCAACAGATTACGGTTATTGGGCAAATATCAAGCTGCCTATTTACTAATTCCAACAAATACAATAAATCGAAACCACTGAAAAAATGTAAGTTTAAGTGTAAAAAATGTTAGTTTAAGTGTAGCCCATAGTTGGCATCGAGTATAAGAAATGTGCCTGTAGATTACAGAATACCTTGACTAGCAGGAAATAAGCTTGAAATGGATTCCTTAAACATTAAATTGTATTGTGCTTTATCAAATAAACGTAGATTCATGTAACCTCTTCAGCGATGCTATTTATTCATTTAGTTGCATTACTACCCGTTTGCCGATCAAACATAGCAACTGTTTTAGTAATATCTTCTCCCGCTAAGTGGAGAAGAAAATATTCACTCTATTAAAACCAATGCCCTTCGGTTTCTCAATAACAGCCCACTTCACTCGATACTTGGTATATATCCGTTGGAGTTCATCACTATAATGTAATATTGCTTCAGGAAAAGAAAAAATAGAGCACCACGGTTCAAATTTCACTACACTTTGCGTAGTTCAGGCTAGTCTATTCAGATTCACTCCCATTTGGCAGAACTGGAAAATCTACTCTCATTGTGTGGAATTAAATCCTGGTGATATAGAATTTCCACTTAGGCTAATGACTTCAGCTTCGACCAGTCCGAATGCGAAACGGTCATCGGGGTGTTTTTCGTATGCTAAGGAAATTGAATTGTGTTTAACACAGACGCTAGGTGGGAACTACGGTGGATCATTAGCAAGTCATTGTCACTCTTCGCTCTAAAAAGAAAAATTCAAAACTCTTATTTCTATAACCTTGGAAGTAGAGATTTACTCACGTTTTGTTGTAAAGTTGTAAAGTAACTAGCACAGTACTTTTTCATCAGACTTATGTTTTAAATATTTAGTGAAATATAACTTGTCATGAAAATAAAATTAACATTCTTTGCTTTTTTAGGAATCTATTAAGGCTGTTACTTTCATGTCGATAATGAGCCACTTTCTTTTCTTTTATTGCAGGATTTTCATCATAAAAGTTGTGAAAAAGATAGCGCAATTATCGATTCCTCTATCATTACGATGTTTGAAATAGAGAAGTTAAAAAAATGATATAACCAGTGCAAACCATTCAACAAGCCATCAATGGATTGAAATATCTTATTTAAAGGGTGCTTGTCAAAATAAAAATGTCCATCAAAAGCAACATAATTTTACATATTAATGAAAACGATTATAAAAAGTTCATACCAACTAATATAGAAAATTAGAACTAGAATGTTCAACCGATATCCAAAAAACCCACTTCAGCTCAGCGACTGGTTAAGAATGGGTGGCAGCTTCACACCATGTTTAGGAATTTTGCTATTGACTCTGCTTTCCTTCCAGCAGAAAACCGTTCAGGCCGAATGTCGAAAGCAAGACGTTAGATCGTGTGAAGCGATTTGTGTGCCCGTTGGTGGGGAAAAAGAAATCGTTGAAAATAACTTAACTTTCGGCGCCCGACTAGACACAAATCAATGGAAGTGTGAACTACGAATCGTTGTAATTATGCCGACCAACACGAGCTTAGAAGCTTCACTGCCACGCGTCCATCCAGTACTACTAAAGGCTGAAGAGTACATTAAGACACGGAACATCATTCCTCCCTCAATCGCGATTCGATGGATTTTTTACGACGATCAGTGTGATCAAGCGAGGGCCACCGTCTCTGCTATGGATGGTACAGGACGGGATTGCGGACATGTTATTCTAGGGCCAACATGCGATCTGGCTTTAGGTATGTTTTTGATCTTGTTATATTCCTTTTCGCAAGCTTTTTCAAGGAGAGTGGATGATTTTACTACATTTTTCACCTTTTTATTTGTTGTGAAATTCTACAAAAAACGGACAACCTAAAATGTCCGACAACTTTTGATCTGGTTGAAACTTTGCACAGATGTTTCAATGGGTTGTTGGCGTCATTTTGTGCTATTAGTTTGTTTTGTTTGAATCACACCTAATTTGTGAAAAGTGTGATGGTTGCAAATATTTTTACATAGAGCCAGAATAGTTTTTTTTGATCGGTGTAGATAATTGAAGATGATAATTTTGATTTCCCTTCTCATCTTCAATTATCTACACCCGGTGTAGATAATTGAAGATGATAATTTTGATTTCCCGGTTGGCGAATGGTTGGACACGTGTCACTTGAGATCCTATTGTGGTCATTCACCTCTGTCCAGCAACTCCTATCCCAACCTCCACGTGGTGCCAACCGGGATACGAGTAACCTTAGCGGAGATCGGGTAACCAACCCCGGTGGAAACTTTGGTCGTATGCTGACTGGGAAGGGGGAACGTACGCGGCTGTTTCCCCATGTTAGGGGCGGCGTACAACAGTGTTTGATCCGGAGCGGGCGGCTGAAACATGAAACGCGGTGTCTCGCCAGCTATATCAAAGACGGCAGCCCCGTCGCGAGACTAGGTATCGCAGCCCTAGTAAGGCAGCATACTGAATATTAAATACTACGAACAATCCAGATATAAATACGAAACGGAATAATCGGCATGGACCTAGGCGAACGGAAAAGGACGACGATTATTGGAAACTCGGTACTTGGAATGTAAGGACTCTACTCGAACCGGCACGCGCAAGTATCCTGGCTAGAGAGCTGCGGAAGGTGAATGTGGAGGTTGCAGCTAACCAAGAGGTGCGGTGGCTGAAATCGGGAGAACGCGAATTCCGAGCAGTAGATCCTATTGCGGACACTTCATTCAAGTACCACATCTACTATAGCGGCGGCGTGAAAGCAGAAAGAGGAGTCGGTTTCGTGCTAATTGGAAAACAGATGAAGCGTGTCATTAGACGAAGGCCGATCAGTGACCGTATATGCGTGTTTAGAATTAAGGGCAAATTCTTCAACTACAGCCTAATAAATGTGTACGCACCGACCAACAAAAAACCCGATGACGAAAAGGAGGAGTTCTATGAGCTCCTGGAAAAGACATACAATGAGTGCCCAGGACACGATATAAAGATTGTCATCGGAGATGCAAATACACAGGTCGGGCAGGAAGACTTCTTCCGCCCCGTAACTGGTAGGGAAAGCTTCCACTCTACTACGAATGACAATGGCCTGAGGCTTGTTAATTTCGCTGCAGCTAGGGGGATGGCTATATGTAGCTCTTATTTTGCACGCCGGAACATACGTAAGCACACCTGGATGCACCCGAATGGAGAGCTTTGCTCTCAAATTGACCACGTTCTGATTGATGGACGGCACTTTTCAGACGTTACAGACGTGAGGTCGTTCAGAGGACCGAACGTTGACCCGGATCACTATCTCGTAGTAGCCAAAATCCGCGCCCGGCTGTCCAACGTGCTGAAATCCAAGGCAACGAGGAGGATGCAGTTGAACATCCAGCGGCTATCAACTGAAGGAGTGGCTGCAGAGTACTCGCAGAAAGTTGATGAACGGATTGAGGAAAGATTTGAAGGGAACCTGAATGAACAGTGGAGGCACATCCCCAGTTCGATCAGCACTACAGCGCGAGAAGTGTTGGGTACAACTGCGGCAGCTGCGCCCAATGAGTGGTTTGAGGCTGAGTGCCAGCGAGTGACGGAAGAGAAGAACCGCGCCAGGGGTCACATGTTGGCCACGGCTGTGACTCGTCAGAGCATGGGTAGATATCGAGATGCAAGAGCCGCTGAAAAGAGACTCCATCGCCGGAAGAAACGACAGCATTGGGAGCGTATTCTTGCGGAGGCGGAAGGTTGCTTCTTCAGACACGATGCGAGGAGCTTCTACAAGAAGGTCAACGGAATCAGGAAGCGAAACGTGTCAGCCCCTGTCATGTGCAACGATAGGGAGGGGAACCTGATAACCGATAAAACAGAGGTGGCCAGGCGTTGGAAGGAACACTTCAGTGTGCTGTTGAACGGTGAGGGAAACAGTGGAGTCGAAAGGAGCAGGATGACTATTGAGAATGATGGTCAAGCTGTGGATCCACCATCCATGGACGAGGTGAAGAAAGCAGTGAAAGAGCTGAGAAACTGCAAGGCAGCCGGGAAGGACGGCATTCCCGCCGAACTCTCCAAAGTCGGGAGCGAACAGCTGTATCGTGCCATCCATCGGATCATGCTGAGAGTGTGGTTTGATGAAGAATTGCCCTCGGACTGGTTGGAGGGTCTCATATGCCCCATCAACAAAAAAGGCCATCGCCTGGACTGTAGCAATTATCGGGGCATAACTCTTCTCAATACCGTGTACAAAATTCTCTCCCGCATCCTGTTCCAGTTGTTTCAGGGCAGCGTACGATTCAGTCAAGAGAAATGAGTTATGGCAGATTATGATTGAACATGGCTTCCCAACAAAGCTGATTAGCCTGATTCGTGCCACCCTTGAAGGTTCTACATCATGCGTCAGGATAGCCGGTGAGATATCGGACTCGTTCGTGACGTTAGATGGTTTGAAGCAGGGCGACGGGCTGTCGAACTTATTGTTCAACATCGCATTGGAAGGTGCTATACGGAGGGCACCACCAGTGCAGAGAAGCGGCACCATCATTACGAAGTCGCACATGCTTCTCGGTTTTGCGGACGATATCGACATCATTGGTATCAACCGTAGAGCTGTGGAAGAGGCCTTCGGACCTCTCAGGAGGGAAGCTGCGAGATCAGGGCTCGTCATAAACTCTGCCAAAACGAAATACATGGTGGCTGGCAGAGTGCGTGGTAGTCGGTCGGATGTTGGTGCTGCGGTGGTGCTAGATGGGGAAACATTTGAAGTAGTCGACGAATTTATTTACCTGGGAACATTAGTGACATGTGACAACAAGGTTAGCCGTGAGATAAAGAGGCGGATAGCAGCCGCAAACAGGGCCTTTTACGGACTACGTAACCAGCTAAGGTCCCGCTGTCTGCAAATCCGTACTAAACTTGCACTCTATAAAACACTAATTCTTCCGGTGGCTCTCTACGGCCATGAATCATGGACGCTGAAAGAGGCTGATCGGCGAGCTCTTGGTGTTTTTGAGCGTAGGATTTTGCGTTCAATCCTTGGCGGCAAACTAGAACATGGTGTTTGGCGCAGACGCATGAACCATGAAGTGTACCAGGCATACAATTTGGCGGATATAGTCAAGCGGATAAAACACGGCAGGCTTCAGTGGGCTGGGCATGTAGCGAGAATGCCGGATGAGCGTCAAGCGAAGGCTATATTTAGCAGGAATCCCGATAGAGGTCGTCGACTTCGAGGTAGACCCCGCACTCGTTGGATGTGTGCTGTCGACGAGGATGCACGCGAAATAGGTGTTAGGGGCGATTGGAGGATAGCAGCCCAAGACCGAGGGACATGGCGACGTATTCTGGATTCGGCACTGGATCGATAATCGGTCTGTCGCCTTAAAAGTAAGTAAAGTAAGTAATTTTGATTTCCCGAAAAAAAAAATTCGAAGACATGTGGCATCGAATTTTTTTCGATATCGAAAATTTCACTACCTGTGCTCTCCCGTACGTTCCACTGACCCTAGCTTCAGAATTTAGTTCCAGGAAGTCGATTCTCTAAAAAAATTGGTTTTGAAACCTAAGGCATTGAAAAAAAATTGATATCGACAATGTCAAGAAATACTACTTTTTACCATGTTTATCTGGCTGAACCTTTCATAAATGTTTCTATGGGCTAAGGATGTCATTTTTTGCTATTATTTAGTAATTTTTTGAACTATTTTTTGGGAAAAAAATATACACCGTGAAAAATAACCTAAAGACTTCAAGTTCGTCATAACAGGATGTTCGAAATTTTATTTTTTAAATGAGCTATCGGCTTCCAAGCGAGCCTAGTTGTATTTTCTAACCATGAAGTCATAAACGTAATCACCAGAAACTATTTCTTATATACGCACTTTTTAAACTAAATTAGACAGAATTTTGTTTACCATCGTTGTAGGGAGCACGTTGTTTGCTCTCTCATATACAAATACATTGTTTCAGGTCGTCTTAATTATGTTTACTAAACAGCATAGTTGGTTGACTTATTTAATTTGAAAAAGTTGGTTTGAAGATCAGTGTCAACTTCCAATCAACTTTGAAAAACTTAATGGAAAATTCAGTGTAAACATTTGAACAACGTGTACTAAATTTACGTATTAAACCATGGACCGTTTTCCCCACAATGGTCATGCAGCATAATCAATTTTGCAACTATACAATGATAATAAATTACTGTTATGCCAAATTGTGCGAAGGCTGAGTTATAAATAACATGAGGTTATTCTATTTTTGCACTTATTTTATCTTATTGATTTCAGCAGGCTTTATTGATATGATAACAAATTTGGTCACCTACGTGCGATCGAATTGATTTAGCTCTATGTTGTCACAGCGCGTCAATTCCCTCTTTTGGTTGCCTTATGCTTGCTTATCTCTAGCATTATATAGATATAGTTTGCGGACACTTGAATTTAATTGCACATTTACATCGTAAATTTGCATTCCGATAAAAATACTCAGCGTTTTGTCATAGTCTAGTTGCTGTTACTCGACTATCTAGTCTAGGAAGCAATAGTGCTCCCAACAATCAGTCGTTTACAATATTAGCCATAGATTTGCTCTGATTTTAATTGTGATAGCATTTGAATAGATTTGATGACGTGAAGAATTAGTAATAATCGTTCAGTGAGACACATTTCGTGGGGTGAGTGATTTCTTAGCTTCTTAAAAAAAATCCAACTGGTATAGATTCAACCTTAACCGATACTGGGAGACTACCTAAGGCAAAAAACCTCTGAAATCACACCATTCATCGCATGAGAAAGTGAGGATGTTGACGCCGGTCTGTTAATCAACATATCTTTATCATCCGTGCAAACTGCTTCATTGACAAACGTGGTGGGCAACACCTGTAGTAGAACACTCCAACTAAGTTCAAAATTGCAGACCCTTTTTTCGAGGTTGACTCACTCTTTTGAACCGGGAACCTGTTTCGCACGCCCGTCTCTAGCTCTAGCTTTGGGCCGAGCATTACTTCTCATGGTTTTTGAAATTATCGAGTATTTGGACTTGTCGGTCTTAAGAATAGGGGCGCTTCCTCGAGCATTTCCTTTTTTCTCTTTTGTTTCCCTTATTTTCTATTTCAATATGGTGATTTTTAGTATCTTCGGAAGCTACTTCCCCATAAGAATGTCTTATTCAGCTACAAGTCCTGTTCAATGTTGCAGTGACACTACCACTCTTGATAGCTTGCCCGCCTTTTTCACGAGTCCATCATTGTTCCAAGTGTAGACACAGGCCTATGTCAAAAGGCTGTAGAATAATTGCTCACCGGGTTCGTCGCTTCTGGGTTTGCTTACGAGAAAACTTCATTCAAGTCTCTGAGGACATTTCGCACGTCCGGTCCAGCTAATGGCAGCATTTCACAGAAACGGTTAAGAAGCTATAGTTTTTCATTCTTTCCAGTTTGTGCTTTTATCGACCAATTGTCAACGAACCTGTGTTGTGTCCAAGATCTCAAACTAAACAATTACTACCTTTCACTTTTGACGTAGATATACGTCTCTCAGGAAATTCGGCTACATAGGGATCAGCAGCAGCAGCTGTGGCAACTGATAGCAGCAGCAGTTGCAGCGGGTTTCAGAATCGATAGTGACAGGGCCAGCTGGTGCAGCGGCACTTCCTTTAATAATATGCTGCCTCTGTGCGGTGGCGGGCAGCATCCGTAGTAGATACATTCATCGAAAAGTTGCCTCATTTTGACAACACACTAACGTTATGGAATGCTGGCATTCAAAATACATAAGCTGTAAATTTTTCAGTGTAAAACAGCTTTCCACTGTGTTATCATAAAAAATATCTTATTCGCACTGTCAGTGATAACGCAAAGATGCGATAAGCATCTCATCCGATATTGAATTGAACAGCAAATTGTCTTGTCGGGATAAAATAAATGACTAATTCAAGAGTTAATATTTTCTCTTTCATTGATTACACTGTCTATAATCGCATATCAGTCTGGAAAATCATCAAATTGAGAAAACAGCGCTTGAAGATATTTTTCTTGTTTTGGGTATTTCACCTGTTTAGGGTGGGTTATTCTTATTTTTTCGACATAATATAATGGAATAGACCTTAATCATAATTTCTCCATTAAAGAATTACCTTTTTCGTGAAAATTACATGAAAAATAAGGAAGAGACTGATATGTGATTATTTAGGACATCGAGTAGCAAAATAATCGCATACCAGTCTCGCTTTCGATCGCGCAGTGTAGGAGTAAAGACTGGAACGCGCAAAAAATGGTCGACAAAAAAATCGTTTATTTCAGTCAAAATTCATAATACAAAAATCTCCCTTTTTTCTTTTTGGTAGTTCAACTCACATGTTTAAAGGAAAAAATGTTCGTTTATTATTTTGGTTTGCCAAATCCAAACTGCCGTGCCATCCGCTTAACCCCTTTCATTGAATTTCGTTCAGTTGTCTTATCGACCTTATTCGTCGCCAAACGCCAGCTAGATTTATTCTGCTGCTTGTTTTAGATGGATTTAATAGTTTTTTTTTGCTATTTTGTTATACCAAGTCTCAATTCTGTTCGATAGAGCGGAAATCTGTGTTGTTAGGAGGGTTGTGGTCTAAGGGTATCAAAACCACGTTGTTCGCATCGTACCACTCGATCGCCTTTTTCCCAGTGTGGCAGCTTGCCAAGTCCGACCAGAACAGCACAGGCCTTTTATGTTGCTCTAGGAATGGTAGCAGCCGATTTTCCAGGCACTCCTGGACGTAGATCTCTTGATTGACGGTTTCGTACTGATGAAAATGCAACTTTTTAGACCACACGTACATATAGCCAGCCAGACGAGCTATTTTTTCGGGAACTTCGATAGTTTGATGGTTTTGAAAATTTAGGCCACCTTCCCTTTTCCTGGTACGGTATAAAACTCCTGTCCCGGTAGCTGCTTGAAATCAAACTTCACATAAGATTCGACACCCACTGTCGAACTTTGTTCGTAATCTGCGTTCGCCACCTTCACCATCTTAAACGTCGACAACCCGGCTCGGTTTTTGGCTCGCTACACATTAGTATGGGAGACATTGAGCTTGCCAGTGACGTATTTGATGGAGAGGTTATGATTCTGCTTATAATTCGCTGCCACCTTTTTCCTCGTCGCTGCCAAGTCCGAATTACGATTGCCGCCGTTTCTAGGCTTCCTGGCAGTCGACAGGCGATCCCCGAACAGTTTTAAAATATATGTTACAGTCGATTTGGCCACATCCAGCAATTTTGCCAAATTGGCGTGCGAGAACGTCGGATTCTCTTGCTGCGCGAGCAAAATTTGGCACGCTGTTCCTCTTGCTTGGACGCCATTTTGAAAACTGGAGAGCAACCGGTGAAAACTCGTTTTAGCAACCATTATGTATACACTCAACTTCCAAATGCAAAATTTCATGTTTTTTAATGCATTTTTAACAGAAATACACCAATTTGAAGTCGACCAATTTTTGCGCGTTCCAGTCTTTAGTCATATTTTTCGCAAATATTTTGAATATAGGCAGACGTTTATGGCCGCAGACAGCTTTTAAATATGCTGTATGGAGTATGGCGGCGACGTCTACCCATTGCTTACCCAGACTTTACGGTCGTTGTTGAAAAAGCAAAATATAAGGTAGAAGTCTTGGATATGCTACTGAATAATTTTCTTTCTTACGTCTCCAGTGTTTCGCAATACGTGCTGAATTAAACTATTCCGCATTAGCCTGTGCATTTAGCATATTGTAAAAGTGGTATTGAGAAAGAGATGTTTCCAATTATTACAACAGGGACTTGACGGAAGACGACGGCGATGGAAAGAGGCTGTTTTAAGCTAAGCAGCTAAAACCGAGTTCTGACAATTTAACTTGAATGATCATTTGAAGTGAGCAGATCATCCACAAGAAATTAACCCCTTACAGAAGGCAGCATTGCTCAAGGCTATTATCCCTCTGATTGACAAAACCAATAACCTTCTGGGAACGAACTTTCAAAAAAAGTTGCAGTTTCAGTGTCTACTTAAAATTAACTTTTGTGTGGAATTTCTTTGAAACAACCTTGCATTTATTAATTATTTGATTTATGTTTTTTTTTAACAATGGAAACCTTGGAAAACAGCACCAATTATTTGTTATATGGATTGAAGAAAAAAAAAATATAGTCATACTCAGGAAAACATTTGGTGGAACTGATATGCGATTATTATTAAGATGGGACAATTTGACTTCACATTTTTCTCTGACCTATTTAAACGAAACATACTTTTTTGTTTCCTTAATCGATAGTAAAGCAAGAAATAGATGGAATCCGATATTTAACTAAAAAACGATGAAAATCCATATGGGACTGGTATGCGATCGTGAGTTACAGATAGAAACACTTGTTATGGAATGCATAAGAATTAATTCCAGTTGTTCTGTATATAATTTCCAATTTACATAACATGGAGCATTTATGCAAAATCTTTTGGCTTTTGGATTATTTTGGCACAGAAATCATTAATGTTTTCAGACTTTTAAGTATGGTGCTAACCCATTTTTACAAATAAGCATGTTCGTATGAGAAAGGCCCGATCACACCATTAGATGGTTTAAATCGAGTATTATTTTTAACTTACGTTGTGTACTTCGAAGATTTAAGTATTCTTTATGTAGGTGTTAAGTGGTAGCTTTAACGGGTTAATGTCGACAGTAGTTTGCTATTGAAAAAAGAAAATTAAATCGGATGTCAGACAAATCTCAGAGGTGCCCTGTGGACTGGTGCGACGCAGCTCTTCATTGATGTAGGAGATTGAGATTACTGAATTTTTGAATGTTAAGTGTTAATGTCTGAATAATTTATTTAATTTAGATTTTTAAAAAGAGTTTTCTAGTTCCACTAACTTTATGAGAAACTTTAATTGTTAGAATTAATTCCATGAATTGGTAGATTGATTTAGTAAGTTTTTTTTTTCATTTTAAATTAAGTACCAATGTTTCATGAGATATGTACTAACACGAATGTAAGAGCAATCACCCAACATAAAAGCAATTTCGACATATAATGTAAATCATTCAGTGGATTTGGAATGACTAAGTCCAAGAATAATAATTGCTATACCTTCTATTTCGTTTCGTATCTCGTTAATTTATTAAACCAATTTCTGTGTTTAAGAAATATTTATATTTTGTTTTGATTAAAACTAAATAATATCTTCGTTTTGATTCACCAAATTTATTTTAATTTCATTTCGACTTATTTTTCGAAATCAAAAACATATTTTGTATAGTATTTTGTTCATATGCTTATATGAAAAGTATAGGAATGTTGTTATTAATGCAGTGGAAATTTTATATAACTAAATTGAATTTTTGAATCTTTGTTTAAAAATAATTACACCGTTTCACACGAATTCAATTTTGTTAGAATTGGTTTGTAGTAATAAATTATTGCATCTGATTGAAATTTTTACTTATATTTGATTATGATTATTACACTGGTTGACGAAAGGAAAAAAAAAATGTTGCCCAAAGTCTCAAAATAGTTTCCCTGAGAAGATTATAGCATTTTACTATGTATGTTAAAAGTTCGCAAAAAAGGCTCGCTGGGCTCGTCGCTTTTACGTTAGTTCACGGGAAAACTCATATAAGTCTCTGAAAAGTTATCTTCACTAGTGGCATCAAAATTCACAGGAATGGTTAAAAAGCTATAATCTTTCTTTTTTTCTAGTTTGAGCGCTAGGGTAAAACCTGTGTTTATGAGTGTTATGATTCATAAACAGAAAATGTGCTTCCGAATACATCGAATGCGAAGGGGCGAGCTGATAACTGGTATAAAATAAAGCTACTGCTAGCTCATTTAAAAAATATTTTTAACTTTATAGCGCTAAAAGCTTTTCATGATGTTCAGCTTTTGCAAAGCGCATCTGCCACAAGCAAGCTTTTTACTTACCATTCTTTTATATTTATAGCACCTGTAGCGCGCATCGGTCGTTTCATCTATCATGACGGGATACCTGTAATAACTGGCGCTGGCTATACTTTTGACTTTGTCCAACGAAAAACACGCTGCGAGGATGAGTTTTATCTGCTTATTCGTACCGGATGGGTTAGTTTCAAGAGGATCGCGTTCTTTATGATTGACCTACTGCGGCAGTGAGTATTTTTTCAAATATTCTTATAAAATTGTTAAAAATATAGAAAGAAATTGTCTTAATCCATCCAACATATTTTGCTCACTTCAATGTTGATTCTCATGTTAAGCATTTTTTCAGTAGGTGGTGCTCGAGAAAACCGGCAAATTAATTTAATTATTTTATTGGGAAAGTTATCTACAATTTTTTTTTTGTTATGTTTGCTTATTGGCAAACATTCAATAAAATATTTTTAATTTGAATGTAACATTGCTGTATTTCTTGTGCATAATTTGTAAAGAAATTGCTTAAACTCCAGCGTATTTTCATAGGGCGTTATATTTTAGCATACACTCCTTTAGCATTGTAGTTTGATACTTTCTCCTGTGTAAAAAACTGTTTAAAGACGATCTGCAGGAAACTAACTTGGTGAAAGTAATCAAAATAAATATTTAGTTTTGAATGCAAAAAAGGTTTGATTTTCTTTATTTTACTTAGTAAAAACGTGAAGTTACAGCAAAACTGGTGGCAAAAGAAAGGTTGAATTTTAGAGCATTTCTTTCAATTTCAACTCTTTTGTGAATTTTACCAAATGGTAAACAATTATCCAGCGGTCATCTTTAAATAAAAAGCTAGCGGTGATAAAACTTAAATGTAGACACTTTGAATTATTCATGAAAATACGCTCTTTTGTTAATTTATCCGGTAGCAACCATAGGCTTATTGGAATGTGTGATCAACGTAAAACTTTCCACTTTTTTACGCAAGATTCGATGAAATTTTGAAAAGTTGCGAGAAAATATTTAAAAGTTAGTTGGTTTTAAAAATAGGAACCCAAGAAGTGTCACGCATTTGAAATATCTTTCGAGCGGTGGATTTCAACAGATCGATGTAATCTAGAGATGTTCGTTAGGGCAGTTAATGAATTTGTATCGTATTTTAGTGGAGAGTAGAAAAATAACTACCCACGATTGCATTAAAATTCAACAGTCTACTCATATGAGACAAACAAAGGATAATTTAAAAAAATGGAGTATGTGATTTTTCAAAAAACTATTCATTTGTTTTTCAATATGTTGCCAAAAGTAGTTATTTACTTAATCCCTTCGTTATTTACTCTACGTGACACTTAAACATATCTGCTCTAACGTAATATGATTTCGTGTTATGACAAAACTAAAACTGTTTTGCAAACGAAAATACAATCGAAGAAAACGATATTTATGTCTGATAGAGTTGCCTTACAAAAGAAACATAAATCTAATTTTGCAAGTCTTTGTAATTTTAAAACAAAATATAACGTACTATAAAAAAGTTCATGCAATGCAGTTGATGGCACGAAACGAATGAAAATAAAACGCATGCTAAGCTAAAAACATGAGCATCCAATTACAACTGCAAAAGATTTGTATAGTTGGGTTAACCAGAAAGGTAAAATAGTTTATCAAAAATTTATTGTTTTTGGTTCACATGAAAAATACAAATAAAGAGAAACGGCAGTGTAAATCACTTGAATCACTTGTCAGCTACAGCGGCAACTCGGCCAGGTTACAAGCGGCCCTAACGTTTCGGATCCGGGAGGGATTTAGCACTGTCGCTTGGGTTTGCGTACACAATGGCCAATTCGGCCCATTGTTCTTCTCGACGTGCACTGTGCAGGATTTCTTCTGGGGACACTACACTATCACCCCACTCGACTGGTCCGGCCAGAGATTAACGTTCGTGTATACTGGCGGACCGTGCTTTGGAGCTTCTGATCCCACGTTTTGTCAACCGAAACTCTGGGCAAACGATTTGCCGAATCACGCTGCCGCGCCAAACTTACTCCTCGGACCGATTTTTGGTAAAAAGCCTCGTTTGCGCCATCGCGCCTCAATTTATTCCCCCAGTGGGACGTTGGTGTTTGTGATCTCGTTGACAGCTCCCAGCATTCGATACATCACGGCGGGCTAACAATATTTTATGCTAGGTTGGTGTCCCCTCTTTTATGGTACTGTACACTGTTTAGTTGCATGCAAGACTTACACTTCTAACTGAATTTCCTTGATACTATGTTTAATTCTACCTAAACCTAAAATAAATTAACAAATGTTTTACATGCAACGAGAAAGCAAACATTGATAATAAATTATATTCAGAAAAGTATGTATATATTGGGACACCAACTCAGGGCTACTAGGTATAGAATAAACATCCCCCAAACACGCAGGCGTGGAGGACTGACATTTATCTTATATCTAGACATTTACTGACAATATTTACAAAAATGACAATATTTTGTGTTGTGTCTAGTTCTAGCTGGCCCAGTGACCAAAAGTCAATTGTGATCCGACAAAGTAGATCACAATCTTCCCAGAACCGGGGTAAAAAAACCGAAGGGTTTTTTTAATACTGCAAACTTCTGATGCGACTACTGCTTCATAAGAGTCCGGTCAATTCGTGGAATGATTTTTCATGTTAGACAGAGGAGCTCTTTCCCACTAATTGTAAGACTCTGAGGAAGTGAGCGTGTCCATCATCGGTCCTGCAACTGCAAATGCGACTACTTCTTTCTTAGCGTCAGGTCAATTCGTGAAATGATTTTTCATGTTAAACAGAGGAGCTCTTTCCCACGAATTGTGTGACACCTCGAGAGTGAGCCTGTCCACCTACAGTTGAGGGCAATTCATCGTCAAAACCGGAAAATATTATGTCCGTCCATCCATCCGTTGAATCGAAAGCAAAGCTTCCAGTTTTATAGGTGCGTCAGATAAAAGCCACCGTCTTCACTGTTGCTGAGCAGTAACACAATTATTGAGATTTCTTCTATCAACTCTTCTTATTGGTTGATGTAAAATTAACCTTACGACTACGATTACCTAAGAGACGAAGAACAGATCAAATACTTTTCATCTTCAGAATTTCTTATACAGCTGTCACAAATTTTAGTTTGGACAAGAAGGGTAATTTTACCTCATCAACTCATTCACTCTCTTGCATTCATCTCTTCTAGCGTTCCTTTTTCATTCATACTTTTCATTCATTTCGTTACTTTATTTTCAAATTACTTTACTACAAGGTTTCTTTATGTCTAGGGCGCCCTAATAATATGTATCAACTGGTACTCTCCCGCGAGAGTCAGTGATTTACACTAAAGTTTCAAATGATACACTCGGTTCGGTTTTCGAAAGTTTTCGCTGCGCGAGAAAACTTTTTACCCAAAAATAGAGCGAATGCATCCATTTGAGATGACGTAGATTAGTTACATCATCGCGAAAATTTTCGTTACGTGAACTGTATAAAACGGTTACGTCAACTACAAAATTTTCGTTACGTGAACTAAACAAATTAGTTACGTAAACAACAAACTACACTTATACACATTTTTTGAAGCTGGCAACCTTTGCCTTCAGCTGTCAAAATTTTTCATCCTCAGCAGCGACGATGGGCAAAATTCCGCACGCGGAAATAAGTCTGTATCTTTATCTCGGCTCTGCTCGTGGTTCATCAGGTAAGTATAGACTAATTTGTATTTTTTTTTTTGAAGTAGAATACTTCTCTCAGGAAGTTCGGCTACATAGAGATGTGAAATGAAAATCTAAAACCAAAATAAGTGAAAAATATGTCCAATTTCAAATGCTAACAAATCGGTTAGTATTCGGCGGATTTCCTTCGTTCTTGCAGCAATAGATTGGTAAATCTTCTAAGATTCTTCCCAAAAAAAGATAATTGTAATTTTATTATTCACACTATTGTACTATTGGAAATAGTCAAGCCTTGTCAAAACGAAAAATTCGACCTCGATTGGTCGTTATGTCATTGCTTCCCAAGCACGGTCGACAGAATCATATACTTGGCAATTTAAAACATGCTATTTGGCCTATATAAGAGCCTGTTTCAGCCGAAGCCGCTCATAATAGTTCTAGACAGCGACAACAGCAGTCGTCCTCCCTTAGCAGCAGCACTAGCAGTGCAGTGGATACTAGCGATGGCGGAAACTGGCCACAGCTGTGGCGTAGCAATGGATTACGCACTAGTTGCAGCGGATCTCAGCATCGATAGCGGTTGATGCAGTGAGGCACTTTAGTGAAATGCAGTCTCTGTGCGATAGTGGGCACTAGTAAATGCATTCAATGAAAAGTTGACTCATTTTTACAACACGTGAGCCGTCTAGTTTTGAGTGTTAAATCAGCTTTTGATTGTTTTTTTTTTCATCACAAGGAATACTTTATTCGCACTGTCAGTGATAACGCAAAGATGTAATCGGCATCTTATCCGATACTAAATTGAACAACAAATACAATACAAACAAATCCTTTTCAGGATGAAATAAAAACCTGAAGATTAAAGCGTTAATGGCTTCTCTTGAGTTAATGTACATTTTTAAATTTGTAAAAGTTATAAATTTTACTTTATTTCCGTGTCTTAGAACGTACTGAACTATCTTTTCTTTCAGTCATGATCCGAAACAATTTCATCTCAAAATTAAAAAATTGTCAAGCCCCAACCATGACAAGCAACTTACTATATTATTGAAAATGGTCAATCCTTGTTGAAGCGCAAAATTCGATTGATCGTATTAGTCAACGTTTATTTACCAGAAAAAATGACTGACACGCAAGCAGCCGGGTTATCTTTCTTGTAAAGTATTCTACTTCAACCTTGCGGTCGTGGCTTTGTAACAACCCTCCTGTTTTTCATCTACTTTTAGGTTCAAAAGGTGTACGACGAATTATTTGCATTATCTTCGCAAAGTGGAACGGAATCTAACGAGAATATAAAACTGAGATGTCACTTAGCAACCAACCGAAATAAATGCTTCCATTTGTTGTTGTTTTTATCTACCACAACATTCCAACCAGACAGAAGCTCGGAGACAAGTGTTTATCAACCTGGTTTGAGGTGGGCTGCAGGCCACACACCTAGGTTCTTCCCATTGAGGTCTTGCAATTCGTAGGAGGAGGAACAAATCTTCGATATTATTCTGCAAGGAAGGAATTGCCTACCGTACTTGGCATTGTACCCCTCGCTAGCATTGCACTGCTTCATATTCCGCCTGTAAACAAGTTGGCCTGCCACGAATGGTTTGGCAAATTTCCGGTGTCGGAGGTTATATCGGTGTCTGGAAGCATTGTGTGCCTCTTCCAGATTTTTGCTTACCAGTTCGTATATAAGAGTAAACATTTCTTTTCGTCGCTGTTCCTGTTCATCCGGAGTCAAAGCTGAACCATGACGAACTCGCTTATGATCCGTACCCATTTCCGACAGTTCATGCCCATGGATAATAAAATGGGGCGTTAAACCTGTTGATGAGTGAACGCTTGTATTCATGATCATTTCTATTTCTGGGACGCGGCTATCCTATAATCGTTGGTCGTCTTTTACGTACGTCCGGATGGCGGCGTTTATGGTTCGGTTTACTCTTTCTACGGGGTTTGCTTGGGAGTGGTATCGCGAATTGAGCCAGTGTGTAACCTGGAAGCGATCTAGCAACTCCTTGAATTCTTTCGACAAGAAACTACTGCCATTATCGGTGATTATGATTTCGGGTACAGAATTTCGGAGGAACCAGTGATCTCGTAAAATGCTACACAGTGAAGTGCTGCTGACACTCTTGACCGGCTGGATCATCACCCATTTAGAGAAGAAGTCCGAAACGACCAGAATATGCTGATTGCCTTTACGATTGCGAGGTAGCGGTCCTATATAATCAGCTGAGATTATCTGCCATGGCGCGTCTCATTTCACCCATTTCTGGATCAGCTGGTCCTGATGTTCCTTTCACTTCTTTGCAGGTACTACATTTCTGGACATACTGTCGAATTTGTGAGACCATTCGTGGCCAATAGTAACGTTGGCGGATACGGGCTAATGTCTTCTCTTGGCCAGGATGGAAAGCGTTATCGTGACATTGCAAAAAGATATCGGGAATTTCATCCGAATGCGGAATCTCTTTCCATTCGTAACGGTGGTCATACGGCTTATCCGGGACGGAAATAAATTTATGCAGCCGATTGTCTTCGACTTTGAAGTCGACATGCTTGTCGGGACTTCGTATAACCTTTTGCATAGTGTTATTATACCATGACGATGTTTTTGATACACTGATCTCGGCCACACTTCGCGACAGGGCGTCAGGTACCACGTTATCTTTCCCCTTGCGATGTTTAATCGTCATGTCGTACTGTTGTAAATTCAGTATCCATCGACTGCATCGAGATCCCGTTTTCCACTTCGTGTTGAGAATGTGGGTTTGGGCTGATGAGTCCGTGATCAGGGTGAAGTGATACCCTTCTATATAACCACGAAATGCATCGATAGAGAGTATAGCCGCAAGCGCCTCTTTTTCCGCTGCGTGGTAGTTTTTTTGCGGTGTAGTTAGCTTATGCGAAAAGTAGGATATCACCCTTTCGCAGTCATTCTGCACCTGCGTCAAAACTCCAGCTACCGCTACGTCACTTGCGTCCGTTTGTATCGTGAACTCTTGTGAGAAATCTTGACTGGCTAAGATTGGAGACGAAATTAACCGCTCCTTTATATCACAAAAGGCTGCCTCGGCCTTTTCATTCCACTTTATTATCTTGGATTTAGTCTGCAGCAAATCTGCGAGGGCTGTTGTTACCCCACTAAAGTTGGGAATGAAACGGCGATAATAATTAGCCATGCCCAGAAATCTTCTGAGTTTCGTGATAGTTGTCGGTCTTTCGTACTCGACAATTGGACGAATTTTCTCGGGATTGGTGTGCAGTCCTTCGGAACTCATAAGGTAACCTAGAAAGGAAATTTCGGCAACACCAAATTTCGATTTCTCAACATTAATACTGAGATTTGCTTCCTTCAACCGACGAGCGATCTCTTTCAACAGCTGTACGTGCTGCTCGAATGTTTCTGTGACCACAACAATATCGTCTAGGTACACAAAAACATTCGGCTCTAGGACTCCGTGACCTAGAACGGCATCCATCAATCTGGACAAGGTTGCTGGGCTGTTGATGAGGCCAAAGGGCATTCGAGTATACTGGAAAAGTCCTTTTCCCTGTACGCTGAACGCAGCATATTTTCTAGACTTTTCTTCAAGCGGCACTTGTAAAAAGGCTTCAGAAAGATCGATTGTGGACAAATATTTAGCGTTAGGCAGTTGTCCCAATATTCTCCCCGGATGAGGCAACGGATACGCATCGCGCACCGTTCTTTCATTGATTTTTCTCGCGTCTAAACAAAGACGGACTTTGTTTGGTTTTATAACAGGCACGCAATTCAGAGACCAATCAGAATTGCTTCGCTCTAATATACCTTTGTCCAACAATCTTTGCAGTTCGATGGCCACAAGTCCTTGTGTCTTGGGCGACATTACGTACGGAAACTGTCGTACGGGTGCCTTGTCTTTCCACTCATCTTTCAGCACTATGCGATGTTCGGCGTAGGGCGTTGCCGTCAGTTTTTCTCCATTGGCTGCCAGATACATCTGTTTGATTTCGTCGATTACCTTCCGCTCTTGTTCGGTAAGATTGGAATCGGTTACCGTACGGTCAATCGAGGAAGTGGTTTCACCTGGCTGTTCCATCCTGTGAGTAAGCACTGTTGGCTGGATTCGAAAACTTTTCCAAAAGTCCATGCCACAAATGCATGTGATCGACAGGTTAGCGACAACCAATGTTGAAACCACTTTCAGTGTATCTTCGAACCAGAATGGGATCTGAACTTGTCCTTTAATTTGCAAAGCATCGCCGCTTGCTGATCGTAACTCTATATTTTTCGTGACACGGCTGAGTTTAAGATTTTTCAAACGCAAAAACATTTTTTCGCTCATTAGAGTGTAGTTGCTACCGCTATCAAGCAGAGCGCGAACAGTACGGCCATATATCTCAACATATGCGTACGGTCGTTTATCATTTTTGAAGGGGTACACTATTTGACAAATTTCAGGGGAATTTTTATATAAATTTTCGGTGGCTGGTTCCCAGAAGTTATACATACTTCTTGGGGCTGACTTTTTCGATCTTACGCTCTTGGGGTTTACGGACGGCGATTTTCGTCCGTTTTGCTCCCGTTTTTTGTGCAATAAGGACAAAATGCTGTAGGAAAACCTCTAAGGCCACATTTCACACATAGAATTCCGCGTGACTGATCACACATCACCACATGATGGCCAATTCTGCCGCAATTGAAGCAAGTATTCGAGGGAGGGGGTCGATGCTGATTCACCACCTCCTCTAAGGTGAGTTGTGGTCGACCTATTGGTGGACTCGCTACAATTTTTGAATCATTTGATGGCCCAGCAACAGGGTTCGAAAATTGCTTTTAGTTTTGTGTAAACTGCTACCACTTCCCTGAGCGATTGGGCACGTTTTGATTAATTGGATTACGATCGGTTTTATGTTGCTCACCCTGCTTGGAAGTTTCTGCTACGATTTTGTTAGAACCATGCGATTGGGAAGAGTGATTCTTTGACTTTACATTCTGTGTCGCCAACTCTTCAAGAGCGTTCACAGAACGGTTGGGTCCAAAGACTCTGTTATATGCAGGAAAGTTTAGTGCGTCTAGTTTTTGTCCCGCAGCTACAAGTGCCTGTAAATCGAATATTGCGGTAAACGCCATCTGATGTTTATACTCAATTCGCATATTTTGTTGAAGAATTTGCAGTTTTTCGTGATCAGTAAATGGTTCGCTCATAGTTCGGAAGAGCTTTTCAATAGTAACTATTCAAAACAATATGTTGAAAATCTATGTTCTGGGGCACTGAAAAATCTGAAAAAAATCACAAGTATTTTTGACAAAATTTCGAAACTGCCCTGAAAATTTTGCGGTGGTGATATTTTTTGATCAAAAGATATGGGCTTTCAAAGTTGGTGCCGCAACGCATTTCAAAAAATTAGACATCGCGATTTTTAGTGATCCGTTTCACGAATTCTGACCCCTATTCCAGTTTTAAAAGATGGTGAACGTTTTCTTGTATCCAATGAACAAAAGGCTCAAAGACTTGCTCAGCAGTTTGAGAGTGTTCATAACTCAAATTTGAATTTTGTGAGTCCAATTGAAAATGAAGTCACACGTCAATTTGATTTAATTTCTTCCCAGAATTTTTTACCTGCAGAAATAATTGAAACTAACTTGAATGAGATTAAATCAATTATTAAATATTTCAAAAATATGAAAGCACCTGGTGACGATGGAATCTTTAATATACTAATCAAACATCCCCCTGAGAGCACAATGGAATTTTTAGTGAAAATTTTCAATTGCTGCTTCAAAATTGCATATTTTCCCAAATTATGGAAAAATGCAAAAATTACTCCAATTTTAAAGCCGGATAAGAATCCAGCTGAAGTTTCAAGTTACCGACCAATCAGTTTGCTTTCTTCAATAAGCAAACTGTTTGAGAGAATTATTCTTAACCAATGATGTCACACATCAACGAAAATTCAATTTTTGCAAATGAACAGTTTGGATTTCGCCATGGGCATTCCACAACTCATCAATTGCTCAGAGTTACTAATATGATACGAGCTAACAAATCTGAAGGTTATTCCACTGGAGCTGCTCTTTTAGACATAGAAAAAGCATTCGACAGTGTTTGGCATAAAGGTTTGATTGCGAAATTGCAAACTTTTAATTTTCCAATTTTCCTAATCAAAATTTTGAGAAATTATCTTACTGATCGAACTCTGCAGGTTGTCTATCAGAATTCAAAATCTGATAGATTTCCTGTCAGAGCAGGTGTGCCTCAAGGTTCTGTCTTGGGCCCAGTCCTGTATAACATATTCACTTCAGATCTTCCTGATTAGCCTCCAGGATGCACAAAGTCATTGTTCTGCGATGACACAAGCATTTCCGTAAAAGGAAAAAGCCTTCGTGTCATATGCAGTCGATTGCAGAAAAGTTTAGATATTTTTTCTTCCTACTTGCAAAAGTGGAAAATCTCTCCCAATGCTTCTAAAACTCAAATGATAATTTTTCCTCATAAGCCTAGGGCTTCTTTCCTCAAGCCAAACAATAATCACGTTGTCAAGATTTTTTTTTCCTGTATGGACTTCCTCACTGCGACCAGAATCGTAGATCTATTGTTAGATATGCCCGGGTGTCTGCTGTATCCCGCACTTCTGTTAATAGCAATGCCGCTATTGAGAAGTGGCATGCTTATTATTATTGTTCATCAGTGCTTGTGTGTAATATGATACTCTTCCTTACACGCTTACTATTCTACTATACCGATATTCGTTCCTCTTGCCAAATATCACCAATTATAATTCCCTGGTGAAGTTTCGTCGTGCGTCCTTCTGGCCAGTTTTATCGATAAGAGGGACTTATTTTGTTAAGAGGAAGTCACGCAAAGGTATTGTAGATTTCAGCGTAAAGGAAGGGTAACTGGTGGGGAGCCTGAGAATAAACCCATGCTTAAGTCCTTTTTTGACATCGGATGGCCTGGTTCTACTAAGATTCGAACCCACGACCATCCGCTTGACAAAGCGGACTCTGTAACCTTGCGGCTACGCAGCTCCCCTATCAAGATGAATGGGGTTATTTTAAGTTGGTCTGACAAGGTTAAGTACTTGGGACTAATTTACGATAAAAAACTTATTTTCAAAGAGCACATTGAGAGTATACAAGCCAAGTGCATCAAATATACGAGATGTTTATATCTTCTCATTAACAGGAATTCTAAACTTTGTTTAAAGAACAAACTTTTGATTTACAAACAAATTTTTTGACCAGCAATGCTTTACCGATCTGGTCAAGTTGCTGTTCAACAAGGAAAAAAACGCTCCAAAGGATTCAGAATAAAATTCTGAAAATGATCGTCCTCCTTGGTTTGGTACACTCGAATTACATAGACTTACTGGTGTTGAACCATTAGAAGCTATGTCAAATAAAATTATTAACAATTTTCGACAAAAATCGTTGCAATCCTCAATTGCTACGATGAGCTCTTTTTATAGCCAATAAGTTAGCATTTAAGTTAGTTGTAAGTTTACTTTCCTTTCTTGACAAGTAGGTTTAAATCCCTACGAATGATAAGTCCAAATTGCGAAAGCAAACAAATCTAAACAATTAAAATTACAAATTACTAAAGCGGGTATTACACGAAGCAAATATTTGCTATTTTTGGTACGGATTTTATTTTGCGCAAATAAAATTCGTACCAAAAATAGCAAATGTTTGCTTCGACTAATACCTGTTTAACAGTGTTGAGAAGTCACCATTTGTGATTGGACACACATACTCATTATTTACTAATATTTATCATAAATACTTAAGCTACTAACAAATCCCCCTATTAAAAAAAAAATTAAATGATGTGAAATGACTTTGATCATAATGTCAACAGGTCAAATATTTGCCCATTGGTCAAAGAGAGTAATACATGCTTAAGACCTATTGTTACCTGCAACTGCAATAGATCAACAGGTTATTATTTTCTTCGTAAGTCATGTATCGAGGTTCTACTTGGGAATGATTTCGGCAGCTCGCGCGTTTTTTTGATATTCCTGACGTACCTACTCAGCAACTGGTTGAGTGAGGTTGGACTCACTGACCGGAAATCCTGTGGACATATATAATATCCATTCTTCTATTTGAGCAACAGCTTACTGACATCTATTATTTCAAATATGAAAAACATGTACAGTTGAATCGCTTTATAGCGACATCGCAAGGGACCGTCGTTATAGAGAAATGTCGCAATAAAACGAATATTATTTTTATTAATATAGAGCAGAAGGGATCATTGAGAATGTCGCAATAGAGCGATTTGTCGCTATATAAATTGTCGTAATAGAGGGATTCGACTGTAATTGTAACGTTTCACAACCAGACATGTAGAGACATGTAGTATCAATCAAAAATATACTTTAATATACCTTACAAGGTCCGGTGATTAAAGTACTAGATTGAAGCAAACAGATAAATCTATCAAAACATCTTATTTCAAATTCATTCAATATCACTAGAAAACATATCACTTTTTTAAAATTAAGTGGACAAGATTAACGAGTTTAATCACTCGCCGCAGACCAGTCTTCCGCAAAACATGCCCACATGTGCACGCCGTGTAAAAAGCCTACGTTTTTGTTGAACGAGCGCGCGATTTCCATCGTAGTTCACCGTTTCCTACTAATATGCCCGAATATGAGATACACGTAAACATGTTGAGATGACATGCGTTCTGAACACGATGTTCGAAAATTTGTGCACATAGGTTTTAAAATTTGTAAAACAGAACGGTGCCTGTCGGTGCTAAATTGGCAAGTGCTTTTTTTTCGTTGCATCGTACGTCTCGCCTGGTATGATGCCATCGGACTGTAAGGAAATCACAGTGTACTATGTCTTCACTGTTTTGGCACACGTGATACGTTAGCATGTGGCTGAAGATTCTGTTCCAGTTGCATCGACAAAAACCGCCAAAAATATCCTTTGCGTTGAAGATAAAGAACGATGGAAGGTGATTTTGAGATGATCGGCGTGCGACCAGACCGAACCAAGCGCCATTTTTTCAACCCATTCTCGTCGGGTGATGCCAAATGGCATTACCTGACATTCAAACTTTGATTTGAGTTTAACAATTATACTTGAAAATTTGCACGAAGAAACTATTCAGTATGGTTAGAGAAGAGATTGATCTTTAAATTGCAATCCAATTTGTGTCAATTGTGCATATAGTTGATGCCTAATAAGAGTTTGGAATTCATTTCTTGTGTTAAAAATTGATTTTTCTCCGCCGGGAAAGGGTTTATTTGAGGTATTAACCCTGGCGGAAATCAAAATTGATAATCTATCTTTCAAGAAAAAACGAAATCATTTGAACAGTTTACGGAGTGGTTAAACTTTGAACGCTTTACTTGAAATAATGTTTTTGGTTCTTAGTTCGGGTAGGCTCCACGCCGACCTGATGTAAAAGGGATGTAATACCAAAAATTAGGTTGTGAATTTCAGTATGAATTCTTTTCAATTTCTAAATATTGAACACGGAGTTGCCTTTTGTCCTGCAAATTGGCTGAATGTATTGCTGTTACACAACTTGAATTTAAAATATAATTTGAAATCATTTAAACAGTTCATTACGACAGTAAAACAAAAATTCTCTCTAGCCGCTTGCAGAATGCATTGACCAAACATCACCTAATATGAATTCTTTCGGAATCGAAATGCTGACCAGAGACCTCAAAACGACACCAGACGAACCGGAAGTAACCGCCTTGAATTTCAAAATGACGTACGTAATTAATTTTCGTTCTCTAGACATCATCCTAATTCCGGAAGTATTTAGCCATTTTTGAATGCTTTCCAGAAACCTGTTTCGGAACATATTACCGGAAAACCGGACTTTCGAGAGTGTGAAAATTCCTACAGAGCGTTGCTGACACTTCAAAGTAGATAAGCAGCTAAACCTTTTAGTGCTAGAACTATTGAAATCAGATGAAAATTATCGACGTTACATGAACTTCAATTTGTGGGTACCTGGGTATTCTGTCGGACATGTACACAGCACATGCAAAATTTCAATTTTTTTCATTGCGGTTAAGTGGGGTAAAACGGATCTTGAAAATGATATGTCCAAAAACGTCTAAATTCTAAAAAAGTTCAATAACTCCTGCTAGACTTGAGGGAATTTTACTAAAAATTTGTGGTATTATTCTACATTCTCACAATAGATCTACGATTCTGGTCGCAGTGAGGAAGTCCATACAGGAAAAAAAGAGTACTTCAAAACGCATGGTCAAAATTGTCAATTTTCAGGGTCATCCTACTCTTTTCAATATCTGAATATGGCGTTTTGTAGAGCAACCCAAGAGCTTTTATGTCATGTATAAACCAAGTGTGCCAAATGGGGTAAAACGGCCCTGGAACGTGATCGAAATTATTTTGACCCAAAAACATTGATTTTAGGGCTGTAACGTCTTCAGAAAAGTTGCCTATTAATTATAGAAGCTGCAATTCCATGATTAATCTACTCAACAGTGAGAAACGGATTTTACTTTTCTAATTTTGGAACATAAAAATCCACTTTGTTCTGAAAAATTATTGCAAATTTTAAAAGAAATAACTTTGTGGAAGACATCATACTGCTATCTATCTATTTAAATGGATATTTGTGGAGTTTTCTAGAGATTATCACTAAAAATCTTTCCATCTTGTTGAAGTTAGAATTTTGTGATTAATCTACCTGAAAGTGAGAAATGAGTTTTATTTTTCTCATTTGCAAATAAAAATCCACTTTGCTGAGTAAAGTTTTAGTACATTTTGTAAGAAATCACTAGAATCACTATAGTTTCTGCTAGACTTAAAAGATGTTACCAAAAATTTGGATTATCACTGTATCTTACCAGAACTACCTACTTAATCAGAAGATACGCAATTTGGGGTAAAACGTTCCGTGGAGATTTTTTTCGAAAAACGCCGTCAAAACTACCAAAACTGCAAGAACTCGTATAAGACTTGATAGATTTACTGAAAATCTAGATTATCACTCTTGTTAGATACGAACTTAAGGGCAAGATGACAAAAGTGACATAAAGATTTACATGACGAAAAAAAAATATTTTTCTTGGAAAATACTTGGCGAATTTTTTCCGGGTTGCTATTTTCTCAACAGAAAACAGTCCAAAACCCGAAGTTAAGCATTTCATAAAACAACTAAAGAGCTTTTAAACACAACTAAACTGACTTTTTAACAACTAAACTGAATAAAAAGAACTGAACTTTTTCTTGACTTTTTCACTAGGTTTCAAGAAAAGCATCAAACCTTGTAAAAGACATTATCGGTGAGACGGTTTCTGAAAGACTGCAATCTTCGAGTTTTGTTAAAGCAAATGAAGTAAGTTATGGTTTGAGTTTCATGTTCATCTTTTTAATTTGATTATTTTTAAATTTATTGTCATCGATCTCATTCTTCGATTTTTTCCAGAGTGTCGGCCAAAAAATCATGTTACTCTGGTTGCTGTTGTAAAAATGAACAATCATTTAAAAAACCACGACTTCGAACACTAATGCTTTACAATTTATACTCATGATGCTCTTCAACATTCATCAAAGCACCATCTTCCTTTACTCTAAGTTTTGCCTCCATAAATATTGCGGGGAATCGTTCAAATGACGATTTTATTTGCTCCACGGATAAGTAGGAACTCGGTTGGAATTATTTATTTTCGCAACCGTCACGTCGATAATATCTTTTACCTTGTTTGATGCTTTTCTTGATGTCAAGGAAAACTTTAGTCCTTTTTTCAGTTTCAGATTCAGATATAATGCCAAATAAAAGCTTTGTAGTTGTTTATAAAATGCTAACTTCGGGTTCTAGACCTTTTTGCCTTTCTCCTAGAAAGGTATAGCAATCACTGGAAAAACCAAAGGTATAAAAGTGCTCTAAAGGGTCGAATCTCGTATATCAATCGACTTAGTTTGACGAGCTGAGCATTTTCTGTATGTGTGTGTGTGTGTGTGTACGTATGTGTGTGTATGTGTGTGTGTGTGTGTGTAACGCTCTCCCAATCTCACTCGATTTTCTCAGAGATGGCTGGACCGATCTTCATGAAATTTATTGCAAATGAGAGGTCTAGTTGCCCCATAAGACCCTATTGAATTTCATTGCAATCGGATTTTTAGTTTAGAGTTTAAAAATGTTATGTTTAAAATCTCCCAATCTCACTCGATTTTCTCAGAGATGGCTGGACCGATCTTCATGAAATTTAATGCAAATGAGAGGTCTAGTTGCCCCATAAGACCCTATTGAATTTCATTGCAATCGGATTTTTAGTTTAGAGGTTATGTTTAAAAATGTGAAAACCACAAAACATTATCTCAGAAACTACTCAACCGATTTTAACAAAATTGGTTTTAAAGGAACAAGCTACTTAAAAAACCCTTAACTTTTGAGTTTTATGAAAATTGAACGTGTGGTTCAGAAGTTATTCAAAGAAACGTGTTCTGGAGAGTGTTTAATCTCACTCATGTTTCTCAGAGATGGCTGAACCGATTTCCACAAAATCAGTGAAATCAGTGTCAAATGAAAGGTCTAGCTGCATCATAACACCCTATTGAATTTCAATGTAATCAGTCTATTACTTTGTCTGTAATGTATCAAAATATGAAAATCACGAAACTTTATTATCTCAGTAAGAAATTCCATAGCAATTTGATATGTGGTTCAAAAGTTATGAAAAGAAACGAAATTCAAAGACTATTTAAAACTGTAACTGCATTGATCAAAACATATGGCTTCAACAAAATTTACATTTGGTATTTCAGATCGACTTGAACTGTCCTACAGTACGGTCGCATTTTACCAACAACTCGAGGCTAAGTCTTAGACTACCGAGAGATATTGAAATTTTGTTTTTCGCTTTCAACAGGCAATCTTCTTGAAAGACTACCTGTTGAAACGCAAAGTAATAATTTTATTTTTAACGTTAACGATTGTTTAGTGAGTAAATTTGGTTTGAGATATTTCTAATTAAATTCTATAGTGAAGTGAAAGTGTAGTGAAGTTTCCAGTTATGCCTGGAAAAAATAAAAAAGCTCGCTTTGATGCGGCTTCAAGGAAACGTGAGGCATCTCCTCCAAGTGACACTGAAATTTCGACTAACAGGTATGATATTCTTTCTTTCGTTGGGGATCAAGAAATTCAAACTTCTCATACTGAGCATAAAGCCGTTATGAAGAAGGTTAAAGTTACACCTATTGTGGTATTTGTAGCAAATTTCAAAGCATTTCGATCAGAGCTTTCATCGTTTCTGTCGAATGTGAAAGTTAATTTTCAAATTGGCCGCCAAGGCGAAATTCGTATTTTGGCCGAATCTCTTGATGGCCATAAACATCTTTTACAGTATTTGACTGAAAAGATGTATAAATTTTATTCTTTTGATGCCAAAAACGAGAGACCGTTTAAGGCTGTTTTAAAAGGTCTTTCAAATGACCAAACTATTGAGGAAATTAAAGAATGTTTGTCAGAATCACTTGGTTTTTCTCCCAACCAAGTAATTTTGATGAAACGAAAGGCAAATGCCAAAATTAATCAAACTGGAACACACCAGAAAATTACTTAGTACATTTTGATCGTACCAAAGTAAATAATTTGAAATGTTTGGAAAAAGCACGTGTTTTAATCAACGTGCGAATAAAGTGGGAAAATTTCAAGAGACATGGAGGAATTCATAATCTTACGCAATGTCGGAATTGTCAAGCCTATGGTCATGGAACTCGAAACTGCCATATGGCAGCAAAATGTATGATTTGTGGTGACACTGGTCACACGAAAGATATCTGCCCCGTGAAAGCGACCACTAATAGTTTCAAATGTGTAAATTGTGGGGGGAATTCCTAAAAACTAATTTCTTTAATTGTCCTGTAAGGTCAAAAATTATTGCTTCCAGACAACGCAGAAATTCTAAGCAACCTGTTGTCAATGTGGGTATACAAAAGACTTTCAATACTGTTCAGGCATCACCAGCACTTTCATTAGCAGGTGTGTCTGTAGGTAATAATTTAAATTCAGATAACAAATTTCAGACAAAAAATCCTGTTCAGGCTACACCAGGCTGTTCATATACCAGGTAATATTTCAAATTCAAACAGTAACAAACCATTCGTGTTTGGTGCTGCAAAGTCAGCCAGTATTGATTTAGGTTGTCCAACTCCAGAAAAGATTGAATACCTACAACAATCCATGCTGCAGCTAATGTCCGTTTTGTTGAACTGTAACTCGATGTACGAGGCTGTTCAAGAAGGTATAAAATTTACAACTAATATTGTTATGAAATTGAAATTCAGCAATGATGTTTCTAAATAATGCTGTAAATTTTCTGAATTGGAATGCTCGCTCTTTAAAACCGAAAGAAGATGAATTTTTCAATTTTTTAACAGTCCACGATGTGCATATTGCAGTTGTGACTGAAACGCTTTTAAAGCCAAATATTAAACTAAAAAAGAACCCAAATTACATGGTTCATAGGCTTGATAGAATTGATGTTGCCGGTGGTGGAGTTGCAATAGTTATCCACCGTCGAATAAAACATCGTGTTATACCCCATCTTGAAACCAAAGTTATCGAGAGTTTGGGAATTGAAATTGAAACAAGTATTGGCATTCTATTCATAGCCGCAGTGTATTTGCCTTTTCAATGCACTGGTGAGCGAAAAAATTATTTCAAGGAAGATTTGCAAAAACTCACAAGAAATAAATCTAAATTTTTAATCATCGGTGATTTTATTGCGAAACATCGATCTTGGAATAATGCTCAAAGCAATTCCAATGGAAAAATATTGTTTAATGATTGCTCGGCTGGATTTTACTCAGTTTTATTTCCAAATGGTCCTACATGTTATTCTTCTATTAGGAATCCATCTACAATTGATCTGGTAACAACAAATCAAAGTCATTCATGCAGTGATTTATTAACTCATGCTGACTTTGATTCTGATCATCTTCCCATAACATTTACTATTTCCCATGAAACTATTTTAAATCCCACTAGATCTGTGCTAAATTATCACAAGACTAATTGGGATAGATATCGTTCTACGATCGAAGAAAATTTGAATGATGATATTATTTTACAAAATAGTGCTGACATTGACAGAGCATTAGATAATTTTAGCAGCTTAATACTCAATGCCCGGAATTTATCAGTTCCTAAGGCTCGAGTGAAATTTAATGCACCAATTATTGACAGTGAACTTCAACTTCTTATACGTTTAAAGAACATACGGAGACGTCAATACCAAAGATCTCGTGATCCTGCTTTGAAAATTATTTTTCAAGAATTGCAAAAGGAAATTAAACATAGATTCACTCTCTTGCGGAATGAGAATTTCATGAGAGAAGTTGAACAACTAAAACCTTATTCAAAGCCTTTCTGGAAGCTTTCGAAGGTTCTTAAGAAACCTTCGAAGCCCATTCCAGTCCTTAAAGATGGTGATTGCATTTTTCTAACGAATGAACAAAAATCTCAAAAACTTGCTCAGCAGTTTGAGAGCGTTCATAACTCGAATTTGAACGTAGTAAGTCCTATTGAAAATGAAGTAAACCAAAAGTATGATCAGATCACCACCCAAGAATTTCTTTCTGAAGAGGAATTGGAAACAAACTTGAATGAGGTGCGAACTATTCTCAAAAAATTCAAAAACATGAAAGCACCAGGAGATGATGGGATTTTCTATATCCTTATTGAAAGACTTCCCGGAAACTCTTTAAATTTCTTGGTAAAAATTTTTAACAGATGCTTCGCACTAGCACATTTTCCTACGAAATGGAAAAATGCCAAAGTCACTCCAATTTTAAAACCCGAGAAGAATCCAGCTGAGGCATCAAGTTATCGACCAATTAGTTTACTTTCCTCTATTAGCAAACTTTTTGAAAGAATAATACTCAATAGAATGATAACACATATTAATGAGAACTCAATTTTTGCAAATGAGCAGTTTGGTTTTCGCCATGGGCATTCCACTACTCATCAGTTACTTAGAGTAACAAATATGATTCGAACTAAAAAATCTGAAAGCTATTCGACTGGAGCAGCTCTACTAGATATAGAAAAGGCATTCGACAGTGTTTGGCATAAAGGTTTAATAGCTAAAATGTCAAATTTCAGTTTTCCGCTTTAGCTTACAAAAAAGATACAAAGTTATTTAACTGACCGCACTCTTCAGGTTAACTATCTGAATGGTAAATCTAATAGATTGCCTGTTAGAGCTGGTGTGTCTCAGGGGAGTATCTTGGGCCCAATCTTATATAACATTTTTACTTCTGATCTTCCTAATTTACCACCAGGTGGTGAGAAATCTCTGTTTTGTGACGATACAAGCATTTCCGCAAAAGGAAAAAGCCTTCGTGTTATATGCAGTCGGCTACAAAAAAGTTTAGATATATTTTCTTCATACTTGCAGAAATGGAAGATTTCCCCTAATGCTTCTAAAACACAGTTAATTATTTTTCCTCATAAGCCAAGAGTTTCATTTCTCAAACCCAACCATAACCACGTTATTAAGATGAACGGTGTGGTCTTAAATTGGTCTGATCAAGTCAAATACTTAGGGCTAATTTATGATAAGAATCTCACTTTCAATAGTGCAATAAGTATATTAAACGTTTATATCCTCTTATCAACAGGAATTCTAGACTTTGTCTCAAGAATAAACTGTTAATTTACAAACAAATTTTTAGGCCAGCAATGTTATATGCAGTTCCCATCTGGACAAGTTGTTGTGCAACCAGGAAGAAGACACTTCAAAGGATTCAGAATAAACTTTTGAAAATTATTTTGAAGCGTCCTCCCTGGTTTAGCACGAACGAGCTACATAGGCTCACTAATGTAGAAACATTAGAAAATATGTCAAGCCAAATTATCAACAAATTCCGACAAAAATCTTTGCAATCCTCAATTGCAACGATTAGCTCACTTTATAGTCAGTAAGATAGTTTTAAGTTTATTTTAAGTTTTGTTTTATTCATTTTTTTTTCCTTGACAAGTAGGTTTAATAATTTTCCTACAATTACATTAACTTAACTGCGATTCAACATTCAATAATATAAAAAAGCGTACAAATATATATATATATATATATATATATATATATATATATATATATATATATATATATATATATATATATATATATATATATATATATATATATATATATATATATATATATATATATATATATATATATATCAAAAATGGGTGAAAATACTGGAGCCGGGGTGTTTGGTGTTTGGAATCAGTAGAGCTATACCAATGGGCCACAGTCCAACGGTATTTCAAGCAGAAATTCATGCTATTATTGAATGTGTGGATATCTGTTTAAAAAGAAATTACAGATTTGCGAAAATCTGCATATTTTCTGACAGCCAAGCAGCTTTAAATGCACTTAAAGCTTTCACATGTAAATCGAGGCTAGTGTGGGAATGCCTTCTTTCTTTAAGACAATTGGCTAGTAGGAACGAAGTTACTCTTTACTGGGTGCCTGGCCATTGCGGCATTGAAGGAAATGAAAAAGCCGACAGCCTAGCAAGAGAAGGCTCATCATCAAATTTTATTGGTCCGGAACCATTCTGCGGAGTCCCAGAATGCGCTCTGAGGACTGAATTTAGAACTTGGGAAATGTCCACGGTAGAATCAAGCTGGAACGCCACGGATACATCCAGACAAGCTAGAAGATTTATCACACCGAGTGCTGTGAAAGCTCGGATCTTACTAAACCTGAATAAAAAAGATCTTCGGGTACTAACGGGTCTGTTGACCGGTCACTGCCCGAGTAGGTATCACCTAAACAAAATTGGAAAAACTCGATCTACAGAATGTCGTTTTTGCCAATTTGAAACCGAAACTGCTGAACATATACTCTGCATCTGTGGAGCCTTGTTCAATCAAAGGATGTCAATATTTGGAAAAGGGCTACTAGAGCCCCATGAAATTTGGCGTTGTGATCCTGGTAAGGTATTAGACTTCATAAAACGAGTCGACCCTAACTGGGATCGGGTATTATGTCAACCAGTGTCCATCACACCTTAGTTGTGATAGGATAATCGACTAATACCAAATCAAACATGGGTCATACAACAATAGTCCTTACTAATGGACGCAGTTGGGTTTCGGCCCTACCGGGAAAAAAAAAAAACAAAAAAAAAAAAAAAAAATATATATATATATATATATATATATATATATATATATATATATATATATATATATATATATATATATATATATATATATATATATATATATATATATATATATATATATATATATATATATAATAGTGTTAAAATGTCACCATTTGTGGCAGAACACACAATATTAATTCTGAATAGATATTAGTACATAAATAAATCATTACAAACATTCCCCCCCCCCCTTTTAAAAAAAAAATAAAAAATTAATTTGGTATTGTGCTATTCGTACGTTCCCGGCAGTCTTCCGCAAAACATGCCCACATGTGCACGCCGTGTAAAAATCCTACGTTTTCGTTGAAGTAGCGCGCGACTTCCATCGTAGTTCACCGTTTCCTACTAATATGCCCGAATATGAGATACACGTAAACATGTTGAGATGACATGCGTTCTGAACACGATGTTCGAAAATTTGTGCACATAGGTTTTAAAATTTGTAAAACAGAACGGTGCCTGTCGGTGCTAAATTGGCAAGTGCTTATTTTTCGTTGCATCGTATGTCTCGCCTGGTATGATGCCATCGGACTGTAAGGAAATCACAGTGTACTATGTCTTCACTGTTTTGGCACACGTTATACGTTAGCATGTGGCTGAAGATTCTGTTCCAGTTGCATCGACAAAAACCGCCAAAAATATCCTTTGCGTTGAAGATAAAGAACGATGGAAGGTGATTTTGAGATGATCAGCGTGCGACCAGACCGAACCAAGCGCCATTTTTTCAACCCATTCTCGTCGGGTGATGCCAAATGGCATTACCTGACATTCAAACTTTGATTTGAGCTTAACAATTATACTTGAAAATTTGCACGAAGAAACTATTCAATATGGTTAGAGAAGAGATTGATCTTTAAATTGCAATCCGATTTGTGTCGATTGTGCATATAGTTGATGCCTAATAAGAGTTTGGAATTCATTTCTTGTGTTAAAAATTGATTTTCCTCCGCCGGGAGAGGGTTGAATTGAGGTATTAACCCTGGCGGAAATTAAAATTGATAATCTATCTTTAAGGAAAAAACGAAATCATTTGAACAGTTTACGGAGTGGTTAAACTTTGAACGCTTTACTTGAAATAATGTTTTTGGTTCATAGTTCAGGTAGGCTCCACGCGACCTGATGTAAAAGGGATGTAATACCAAAAATTAGGTTGTGAATTTCAGTATGAATTCTTTTCAATTTCTAAATATTGAACACGGAGTTGCCTTTTGTCCTCCAAATTGGTTGAATGTATTGCTGTTACACAACTTGAATTTAAAATATAATTTGAAATCATTTAAACAGTTCATTACGACAGTAAAACAAAAATTCTCTTTAGCCGCTTGCAGAAAGCATACTAGGTGGTCAAACTTTGAATGATATTTACTCGGAATAAGAGTTTTAGCGCTTGGTTCGGTTTAACTGCACGCCGAACAAATAGAAGAAAAAAAACTTGAGTCAAACCGACGGCCTCAACTATAGAGAACAGATGAACCAGAATAATACAGTTCATATACAGCATTTAAGTATATTTCCTTGTACAAATATTATTACATTAATCAACATATCACGCCTCGTTTTGCATGCAGCCTTGCAACAGAAACAAATAAAGGTGCAATAATAAAATCATTGACTACTCAAAATACTGCGGCTCACTTGAGAACGTCGTAGCAAAATATAGGTAGTACTACAAATCATGTTGTTCTACACATCATGGTTCCTACGAATGATTCGAAATGCAACGCCGCTTGCACAGCCAAAACTTAGAACCTAGCATACTAGATTGTTACTTGCTCAGAAGAAAACATTAGCTAGAACAATGTTCACAAATTTGTGCAAACATACAGCGCGGGAAATGTATGTTTGTATCCAAACATGAGAATCAGAGGCACAGCGAAAACGTGTTTTTCCCGCACACTTTGTTCGACGTGCAACAACGAAGACTGCCGCAGACGATTGAGGAACGCATCGCACGAGGTCCACAGCTGCTTTTGAGGTATGTTATCCCAGGCTGTCGCCAGGTGTTGCTTTAGGACTTCCTTCATGTTTTAGAGCGGATTTCGACTTTCAATACACTCAAACGATAGTGGAAAATATTCACGTAGCTTTTTCGATAATTATAACGTGAAAAATATTTTGAGTGTATATCTCAGACGGTAAAGTCCATGGGTACAGATTAGGGAAATAAAAAATTTTCCGCAATTCAGAGTTGTTTTTTTTTTGTTCTGTGAGCCGGCGATTACAAAAGTACACAATATAAATAAAGCGACGAAGAGTCGTCCGATGCAATTTCGTAAAAAAGTAATAATGAGTGTTAAAAAAATGTAGCAGTTCAATTGCTAGACCCTGTAGGGCAGAATTACTTTAGTTTCGCTTTGTTTTCACGAAACCTCTAGTATCAACACTGTTTCGTGAATGTTGAACCACCCAAAATGCATTTTCGGCATCTAAGAGAGTAGTTGCAGACCATTTAATTTGATTGGACAGTATATGAAGTAGAGAGAACGAAAATTAAGCGAACTGAAAATATGACACAGACTAACCACCAGAACGATTTCTCGACAGATGAGAACGTTTTGTTTTTCTCAAGAACCCTCCATAGTTACCACAAAAGATCAAAACAATGGTCGTAAATCTCACAAAATAAAAACTTCACTGGGCGGGGGCCTAGCGTGGTTGGTAACGTCTCTGCCAACCACGCTCTACGCCTGGGTTCGAATCCCACCGCCGACATAGGTGTCGATGGTTGTGAGGTGGCGTGGTCCACTCACAACCAACCCAACTGGTCTAGATTCAATCCTAGCCGACACTGGGAGATTTTCTGAGGGGAAAAATCTCTGGGATCACGCCTTCCATCGCATGGAGAAGTAAAGCCGTTAGCGCCGGTCCGTTAATCAACAGGTCGAAAGTAAGGTTCCTGGGTGGAGTCGCCTCCCTGGGCGTCGGTGATTGCCACAACAACAGTGGCGGAACTAGACCGACGGAAAATAAGCGAGAATAAAAAAAAAACTTCACGATTTTCCAAAAATTTTAAATGTAATTATAATAGTAATTTTTTTTCTTGACGGAATAAACCTGTAAGCGAATGACTTTTCATGCCTACAAATCGCAGTCACAGAGACATGTGAGTGTTGGTAAAGACACCTGCAATCCAAATTGTCGTCATGAAGAGTTTAAGGTTTTTTGAATCTTTAAAATATTTTCCCAACTTCATTCTTTTCAAAAATTATTCAGCTATTTCGTTGATGTAATTCGATTATTAACCTTATGTTAATCAAATCTTGTAGTAATCGTTCTGGAAATACCCATTTCAAATTTAGGTTTGAAAAAATCGATTCATTTTCGTAAATACTTTTCTTGTTCTTAAGTCATTCTTAATAATTTTTCAAGGAGAATAATTTCTCCAGTTACATCGAAAGTATTATCATTATTCCACAATTTACTCTACGGCAGATTGAATAAATTATTCAGAAGGTATACCTATAGATGGTCTATCTGATCGAAGATTAAAACAAAGGTCATATAAAAAAGTACGCTACCCGTGTGTAATGGTGCACCCAAGATATTTGATCTTCGCGTATAAATTGGTTAAATTGTTATAAATTGGAAAAAGTAAAAAAAACGTATATTGTAAAAAAAAAACAATATAGAATAAAATTGCAAATAAAATTATTAAAATATTATTTGAATATTCTTGCCCATTGTTCGTTCTGTTCGTCCAGATATCTTGCTATCAAAGACTAAAATGCGAAGCAATGATTTCTTTCAATCAATGATTGTTGCGGATATTCACGAGTAATTTTTGTAAAAATTTTTGTAAATAATTTATCAAACTAAAATTCAGAATATCTCAAAGGATGCTTCAAAGAGGCTGAACACTATAAACAAACCAAGTTGTTATGAATTCTGAAGAATAATCGTTACATGTGAACTTTAATTTCTAAACATTTCAATTACTTTGGTCTTAAAATGGGGAAGAGAGCAGTGATTCAACTATTGAATACAATTGTGATACTATTTTATTTTGTTATTTTGCGACTCATATTTGAAATTCATATAATTATATCATTCCCGTTTCAATATTGATGCAGTGTAGCAAGTTGAAAATTTAGCAGACTAGTTAATGACTGTATCAAGAACACAGTTTTAGAAGAGAATCATTTATTATATAATTAATTTTAATTAATGTGTTTTTTTTTTCTTTTCTTAGCTTTAACTGGAACCGTGTAGTTTATTTCTACGATCGTCATGCTTACTATAATGTCGCTGGCCCTCAAACAGGTCACCTGGTGCTGAGCACGATGGCTGAGTTCTTTCGGCGGGAGAACATCACTTATCTTCCATTCTCAACCGATTCAGCCAGAACTAACTTTACCGAAAGTCTAAAGGAGAAGGTGGGCCTTAGTCATTCAAGTAAGTGCTTGTTGCTAAATTTAGAACATATTGACATTTTCGATATCTTCCGCATTGTTTGAATTTTGAATTGAGGGTCTAACCGGATGATCGACTTCACGTTAGTGTTAGTCCAATCAGGCGGAGTGAGTGATTGTACTGATGTTATTTATATTTATGCGAACTAAGATATGGAGTTGGCTTTCATTACGACACATCAAATCAAACGCTTACAAAGTGAATACGCAACGTGAATGCTAATCGATGAATTTGGATTCGGTCGGACCTATCTTAAAGACAATAGCTCATGACATGTTAATCATTATCGTTTTTAAAATAGAAATAGCCTCAATGTCCTCAAGTGAATTACTCTTTTGTTGAGACTGCGTATTTGCCGTGCTGATAAATAATAAGACGAGATTCATAAATTGATAACTTAGTGAAACTACTAGGAATTTTTAATTTCAAACAGTTTTGATTTTTTTTAAATATTTCTTTTGATTTAATTTTGCAATGTTGAAATGTTGTAAACGATACAGAACTTTTATATTAAAAAAAAGGATTAATCGATCAGTGTCTTCAGGCTTTTCTCATTCGATTTTGTTTTTTATTTTGGAAATTTGATCAAGCACGTACGCTTAAATTCTCAAAAGAAAACACAGCCGAATAATCTATCCTAAAGTAAACGGCACAGTCTCGCATTTAAACAAAATGTTCCGCTCAGAATTACGTCCCGCTTTTAGTTGAAGTGTCCTGCGGGTTAATCTAAATTGAACCACTCGATGTCATATTTTTTCACTGAAACAGCGTGCTTTTCTGACAAGTGTCATTCCCCAAGCAGCAAAATTTGTTTCGATTATGAACTTTGTGCATCACAGCTACAAATTCTTATGCGAAATTAAGTTGCAGTTACATCTCAGTTTCTTATACAATGACAAAAAAAGCGCAGGAGGTGGAGCCAATTGCAACATTTTCGTTGTTTCGACACATGTTTCAAGAATGAAACCGCAATGTGTTTTAACTAATGCATGGAATTTTATAGCAACATGATAAATGCTGCATGGTAAAATTTCAGCTACGAAGATGCATCGTAGCAGCAACTAGGGCGCAATAGCAAGTTCATGGCTCAGTTTTAAATATTGCTTTCCTTATCATGCTAATGGTCATTACCAGTTTTAATTTTGCTTCTTCAGTTCATCAGTACCTCAGCGTGATAATGAAATTCGAAGCGATTTATCACATTTCGTTTTAGAGACCCACACTTTTTGGACGATTTCTAGTCCAAGTACTCAAAAGTTACAACGCAGTAAATAACCTCATCTCAAAAACAAATATAAGGCGAACATGACAGCAACTTTTAGAAGTATTTTTGTGTGTTTGTTTTTTGTATCTCGCAAGCATCACGTTGGCAACCTATATGCTCCACCCACTAGATCTATTCAGTGAAGGTTAGGTTTTCAAATGCCGTTTATACGTTTCAACAACAAATCTAACCTCGCGAATTATGTTGTTTTTTTTCTTCATATATAAATTATGTTGTTGGTGCGAAGATTTTTGAAGCAGCGATGCAACTTTAGTTGTTGCTTGTTTCTTTACAATTTCATCGTAGTAACAAAAAATGTTTCTTAAAACCTCGAAATTTCATTAGTGCAACAAATGATCACAATTTATTTTTTTATTATGTTTCAATTGTTGCTTGGGTCGTCTCATGCATCTGCTTTTTCACGTGCGAAAGAAAACCATTCAGTGGGAAAACGAACATCTAGTAGGGATGCCACATACAAATTTACCTGTAGAAAAACAATTTTTAACAATATTATATTAAAAAACAATTTAAACTATTTTGAATAGTTTTAATGCGAAATTCTTGATAATTTCAAAGATGATTACCAAACCACCCTCCCTTTACTAACACGCAGAGAATCCTGAGTAAGAATCCCCAGGATACCTTTAACTCGGTGACGGAATCGTGAAAGGAATCGCAAACATGATCCGGAGGATTCCCACTCACGATTCTTTTTCAAGAATCCTAGAGCCATATACAGGGCATTCCTGAGGATTCTTTTTTCAGGAATCCTTTTCAAGGACGCTCATGAATCTAATGTAAGGAATCCTAGAGAATCTATACGAATCGTATGTGTTCGTCCGGGTCCCCTAGCAAAATTACAATGGAATGGAATGGATGTGAGGTTTTTTTTTGTGACTGCTTCGGAAGATTTGTTTTCAATGAGTTCAAATTTAGAGCGACTATTCGATTTTTTTTTGTTCTTTCGATCATTGTAACCTGTTCCATTAGAAAAAGCTTGAGAAAATAGTAATAATTAACACATTTTGATTAGAGTAAATAAATCCCGAAAAGCATTAGAACAAAAACTTTTTTCGGCTCCATCGAAAAGAATTTTAAACCTGCAAAATATACCTTCCAGAATTGTCAACTGACGTCATCGTGCAATGATCTATACGAATGTACACACTCACTATTTTTTGTTGCAGTAACCTTTCGAGTAACTTATATATTCTGAAAAATATGATTTTAAACCGTCTTTTTTTCTTCGCGTAGCTTTTAAATCGCACGCATAATCTTTATGAATTTTATTATCTGATAGTTAAATACAACCCGTTCATTTGCAATTATTTTTATTCAAATCAGTGATGAAATTTTTGTGCAATAAAATTTTCTTGTTTTTACATTTTGATATATAGTGAAAAAAATAAAATTTATGACTACAAGGTAACTAGAACTTTTATAATTGATTGTGATAATTGATTAAGCCATCTCTAAAAAATAGGGTTTGCAATATTCACGGGAATCGATTTCCCGGGAAACGAGAATGAAAAATCGCATTTCCCGGGAATTCCCGGGAACCGGGAACGGACAAATTTTTTAGCAAAATGTGATTCTAAAAGAAGTTCATCAGTCAAAGATAACAATTAAAATGTTTAAAATTTCATTCTCAATTCGCATGAAAAACAAAAAACAAATGAAATACAAAACCTATTCATGTTAACATCAAAAACCCGTGATCGATCTTGAGGCATATATTTGCAGAAGAGGAGAATTAAGGGTCTTCATGTCGTCAAACAATCGCTTCAGATCCGCTGACAATTTTCCGTTTAACTCAAAAATGTTATTTCCTTCTGTAAAACATTGCTCAAGTCTGCTGAATCACCGCTGATGTTCGATTTCTAGAATACTTTCAAATCACCGATTACAGCTTTTGCTACACTTAATTGAAGACTGGTGTCCAATTCTTTCAGTTTGTTGAAGAGAAAACTGAGTGTTAGGCAGGCATTGGACGCGGAAAATATTTGCTATATTCGGTACGGATTTTTTGGGCAAAATATGTTTTACACTGCAGTAAATATTTACTGTTTACTTGAGCAGTAGCAAACCTATTCGCTATTTTTTTTTTCATTCAAATATATTTGCTATGCCATTGTGATATTTTTAAATAATCTGCGTCGCAAACCTAGTTTTCTAGTTATATTAAATTATTTATTTCACGTCGCACTACCTTGACGTATTCAATTTTATTGCAATATTGCATAAGAAACTATAGTGAATCTTACAAAATTTTTCACGGAACTCGGGAATCTCGGGAAAAGCTATTTCCCGGGAAATCGTTCCCGGGATTGCAAACCCTACTAAAAAAGTGAGTGAGATGAAAAGCGTTAGATATACATACAAACACAATTTCAGATACTTCTCAGTTAGTCTAACTGAGTCTAATAGTTTAAAACACTCGGTTCGTTAGGAGACGAGGCGAGCAAAATGTTGTTTTAGGGAACGCGAGTGGCTGGTGGCAGCTGAGTGACAGACAAGTAACTCGCCGCTCGCGTAGTCTTCTGTAATAGGGGCCTAAATTTTGCCAAGAAAGGCAATATGTCATATTGAGGATCGCGGTTAAATGCGCAAGGACAAATTGCGCAAGGACTTGCATACAAGTCAGTCAAACTTGTATGCAAGTTAAATATTTTCAGCCGGAAAAACGTGTAAAAAATATGAAAATCCTTATTGCATCATAATGCATGCTGACAACTTTAATTTTACTTTCGTTTACTGATGTTGCCTGAAGCAGCAGCAACAGGTAAAATACACATCAGAATTTATTTTGTATGACGAAAACATGAAAACACTCGCATTTTCTCACAACGGCCGGCCTAGCGGAAAATTGTGAGTATGAGCGAATGTTGGTCTACTAGTGGGTCACCATTCCTGAAAATATCATTTTTGGAAATTTCCTTATAGTGGAGTGGTAGTCGAATAAGTGACCTACACACGTATACAAGGTAAATTATTGAAAAAATCGAATTTCCCAAGATCGGCCGGCCTAGCGGAAAATTGTGAGTATGAGGGAATGTTAGTCTACTGGTGGGTCACCATCCCCAAAAATGATATTTTCAGGAATGGTGACCCACCAGTAGACCAACATTCGCTCATACTCACAATTTTCCGCTAGGCCGGCCGATCCTGGGAAATTCGATTTTTTCAATAATTTACCTTGTATGTGTGTGTAGGTCACTTATTCGACTACTACTCCACTATAAGGAAATTCCCAAAAATGATATTTTCAGGAATGGTGACCCACTAGTAGACCAACATTCCCTCATACTCACAATTTTCCGCTAGGCCGGCCGTTCTTGGGAAATTCGATTTTTTCAATAATTTACCTTGTATATGTGTGTAGGTCACTTATTCGACTACTACTCCACTATAAGGAAATTCCCAAAAATGATATTTTCAGGAATGGTGACCCACTAGTAGACCAACATTCCCTCATACTCACAATTTTCCGCTAGGCCGGCCGATCTTGGGAAATTCGATTTTTGCAATAATTTGCCTTGTATACGTGTGTAGGTCACTTATTCGACTACTACTCCACTATAAGGATATTCCCAAAAATGATATTTTCAGGAATGGTGACCCACTAGTGGACCAACATTCGCTCATACTCACAATTTCCCGCTAGGCCGGCCGATCTTGGGAAATTCGATTTTTTCAATAATTTGCCTCATATACTTATGTAGGTCACTTATTCGACTACTACTCCACTATAAGGAAATTCCCAAAAATGATATTTTCAGGAATGGTGACCCACCAGTAGACCAACATTCTCTCATACTCACAATTTTCCGCTAGGCCGGCCGATCTTGGGAAATTCGATTTTTTCAATAATTTGCCTCATATACGTATGTAGGTCACTTATTCGACTACTACTCCACTATAAGGAAATTCTCAAAAATGATATTTTCAGGAATGGTGACCCACCAGTAGACCAACATTCGCTCATACTCACAATTTTCCGCTAGGCCGGCCGATCTTGGGAAATTCGATTTTTTCAATAAATTGCCTCATATACTTACGTAGGTCACTTATTCGACTACTACTCCACTATAAGGAAATTCCCAAAAATGATATTTTCAGGAATGGTGACCCACCAGTGGACCAACATTCGCTCATACTCACAATTTTCCGCTAGGCCGGCCGATCTTGGGAAATTCGATTTTTTCAATAATTTGCCTTGTATACGTGTGTAGGTCACTTATTCGACTACTACTCCACTATAAGGAAATTCCCAAAAATGATATTTTCAGGAATGGTGACCCACCAGTGGACCAACATTCGCTCATACTCACAATTTTCCGCTAGGCCGGCCGATCTTGGGAAATTCGATTTTTTCAATAATTTGCCTTGTATACGTGTGTAGGTCACTTATTCGACTACTACTCCACTATAAGGAAATTCCCAAAAATGATATTTTCAGGAATGGTGACCCACCAGTGGACCAACATTCGCTCATACTCACAATTTTCCGCTAGGCCGGCCGATCTTGGGAAATTCGATTTTTTCAATAATTTGCCTCATATACGTATGTAGGTCACTTATTCGATCACTAATCCACTATAAGGATATTCCCAAAAATGATATTTTCAGGAATGGTGACCCACCAGTAGACCAACATTCGCTCATACTCACAATTTTCCGCTAGGCCGGCCGATCTTGGGAAATTCGATTTTTTCAATAATTTGCCTCATATACGTATGTAGGTCACTTATTCGACTACTACTCCACTATAAGGAAATTCCCAAAAATGATATTTTCAGGAATGGTGACCCACCAGTAGACCAACATTCCCTCATACTCACAATTTTCCGCTAGGCCGGCCGATCTTGGGAAATTCGATTTTTTCAATAATTTGCCTCATATACTTATGTAGGTCACTTATTCGACTACTACTCCACTATAAGGAAATTCCCAAAAATGATATTTTCAGGAATGGTGACCCACCAGTAGACCAACATTCCCTCATACTCACAATTTTCCGCTAGGCCGGCCGATCTTGGGAAATTCGATTTTTTTCAATAATTTGCCTTGTATACGTGTGTAGGTCACTTATTCGACTACTACTCCACTATAAGGAAATTCCCAAAAATGATATTTTCAGGAATGGTGACCCACCAGTGGACCAACATTCGCTCATACTCACAATTTTCCGCTAGGCCGGCCGATCTTGGGAAATTCGATTTTTTCAATAATTTGCCTCATATACGTATGTAGGTCACTTATTCGACCACTGATCCACTAAAAGGATATTCCCAAAAATGATATTTTCAGCAATGGTGACCCACCAGTAGACCAACATTCGCTCATACTCACAATTTTCCGCTAGGCCGGCCGATCTTGGGAAATTCGATTTTTTCAATAATTTGCCTCATATACGTATGTAGGTCACTTATTCGACTACTACTCCACTATAAGGAAATTCCCAAAAATGATATTTTCAGGAATGGTAACCCACCAGTAGACCAACATTCGCTCATACTCACAATTTTCCGCTAGGCCGGCCGATCTTGGGGAATTCGATTTTTTCAATAAATTGCCTCATATACTTACGTAGGTCACTTATTCGACTACTACTCCACTATAAGGAAATTCCCAAAAATGATATTTTTAGGAATGGTGACCAACCAGTAGACCAACATTCGCTCATACTCACAATTTTCCGCTAGGCCGGCCGATCTTGGGAAATTCGATTTTTTCAATAATTTGCCTCATATACTTATGTAGGTCACTTATTCGACTACTACTCCACTATAAGGAAATTCCCAAAAATGATATTCTCAGGAATGGCGACCCACCAGTAGACCAACATTCGCTCATACTCACAATTTTCCGCTATGCCGTCCGATCTTGAGAAATTCGATTTTTTCAATAAATTGCCTCATATACTTACGTAGGTCACTTATTCGACTACTAATCCACTATAAGGATATTCCCAAAAATGATATTTTCAGGAATGGTGACCCACCAGTAGACCAACATTCGCTCATACTCACAATTTTCCGCTAGGCCGGCCGATCTTGGGAAATTCGATTTTTTCAATAATTTGCCTCATATACTTATGTAGGTCACTTATTCGACTACTACTCCACTATAAGGAAATTCCCAAAAATGATATTCTCAGGAATGGTGACCCACGAGTAGACCAACATTCGCTCATACTCACAATTTTCCGCTAGGCCGTCCGATCTTGAGAAATTCGATTTTTTCAATAAATTGCCTCATATACTTACGTAGGTCACTTATTCGACTACTACTCCACTATAAGGAAACTCCCAAAAATGATATTTTCAGGAATGGTGACCCACCAGTAGACCAACATTCGCTCATACTCACAATTTTCCGCTAGGCTGGCCGATCTTGGGAAATTCGATTTTTTCAATAATTTGCCTCATATACGTATGTAGGTCACTTATTCGACTACTACTCCACTATAAGGAAATTACCAAAAATGATATTTTCAGGAATGGTGACCCACCAGTAGACCAACATTCGCTCATACTCACAATTTTCCGCTAGGCCGGCCGATCTTGGGAAATTCGATTTTTTTAATAATTTGCCTACTCTACTTGTGACCTACACACTCAATGTTTGTGGTCGCTACCAGAAATTTCTTAAACTTTCCAGATGAAAGTGAAATTGGTTTTTTTAACAGTTTTCTGGTGTTTTAGAGATCGTTTTCAATTAAAAGAAATTTTAAATTTATTTTCACTACGTAACTTGAAAGCTGACTTGCATGCAAGTCCTTGCGCGATTTGTCCTTGCGCATTTAACCCGGGTATATTGTGGTCCTCCGGTTTTGCGTAAAGGGTGGGTTAGTATGATTAACGCGTGATGTAGATGATATTTTGTTTCCAGCACACCGAAAAAGAAAAAACACATGAAAATCTTCTACTATCGTTTTATATTGGTCAAGATTTAACTTCAAAAATCTTAGTCGTAGATTCGAATCTCTCTAGGAGGCTCGCGACTTTGTTGGTCTAAAGTAAAATGCTAGCACTAAGACTCGGTTGTTTGGTCGATCAAATCTTTCATTACATTTCATTGTTAATTCATTACTTTTCCCTAAAATATTGTTGACAATTTGGCAAGAACGATTACATCTATGTCCCGTCAGTATTAACATGTAAATAAAACATTAGATGAATCATTTCAAATGTTGAATGAATGTTTCTCCTACCTTGTTTCCGCAGATTATTATAGAAAGGTACACAAACCGATGCAAGTGATTTGCTTATGTCATTTCACTCTGTTATCTTCAGCCTGGTTAATGCCGCGTTGAGTAGTTGAAAATCAATGTCTGTATTCAACTCATTCAAAACACATTCTGAATAGCTAATTTGTGACTTGTCGTCCAGCTATACAACCAAGCAATTTATTCGATTATAGTGAAACATTGACACAATCGTTTGCGTGTCTAATTTTGTTGTTGAATGGATTGTTTGGCCGTCGGCTGTACGACAGTAACGGTTGATATTTTCCATATGAGAAAACGAAACAAGATAAACTTCTTAACATTTAGGACGCGTACACAAATCGGCCTTGTCTGCGAAATTCGATAATCTTCGCTCGAAAACAAAGACTAATTTCAAGGTTATTTGGTTTGACTTCCAGTGAGCCTTTTCAAGGTCACAGCAGAATACGTGTCCAACAAGCAAATAGTTATACTTTGCGCCAGTATTTGTATTCTTGTATTTTCACATTGTAAAAGTTGATTTTAGTTCGTCTACTCTGAAAAGAAAAAATAAATAAAACAAAACTCAGTTTATTGGCGCTATGTTTTTTTTTTCTTCACATAATTGGCGCTATGTTTTGTTGTAAGAATCACTGCTGCTGTGTCAGAGCGATCTCCTAGCTGTTTTCTAGGTATGATACTCCAACGTTATGATAATGGATAGTGACAGTTACTCGACTCTCGCACAATTGTAGTATTTTCCGTTTTGTGCCGTTTTATGATTGCCAACGACGAATGGCAAAATCGCGGTTCGCATTTTAGCATACCCAATGCCCTTGCTTCGATAAATCGTCGCCTACAGAATACAGGACGCCATATGGTCGCAAAATCAACTCGCACTTTCGTTTTACCTATTAGAATATTTGCGGCAATCGAACTTTCGAAACATCTGTTTTTTCGGAGGTGTGTTACGATTTCAATATGTCTGAATGATCACACACAACTATCGTATTTATTCAGTATCGAATATGAAGGCGTCCCTTGCGACCGTAATCTCATCTAAAGACATTAAAACGGTAGATACGTATTTATTAGAGGGCCAATGGAAATCGATTTTTCGAATATCGTTTGGCGGTAGGCCTCAAAAGTTTCGTCTTCTCGAAAACAGTCCCCATGCAAAATTTCTGCTCGAGCGGACATCGGGAACACGTGCCTCAAAGCGATCAAAGTTTCACAAAAAAATCGATGAAAAAAAGCACAGGTAGTGATACATGAAATTGCCGAAATCGAAATATTTTTTTAAATGCCATATGTCTTAGAAACGCATGAAACGTCCAGACTTGATGTTAACTCGAAAAAAATTTTTTTCTAAAATATCAAACTTTCTTAGAAAATTGTCGAGCTTGGAGCCAATGGCATATAGGTTATCGAACGTCTTCGTCTGTCGTTCTTCGGCAGCTTTTCTGCAGCAGTCTTAGGCAAAAACCTGCCGAAGAAAACCACTGACGAAGACGTTCGATACCCTATATAAAAAATCAACTTTCGAATTTCTTTTAGCGGCAAAGCTCAAAAGTTTCGCCTTCTCGAATTGAGTCCTCATGCCAAATTTCAACTCGATCGAACATCGGGAACACGTGCCTCAAAGTGGTCAAAGTTTCAAGTCTTCCAGCTTAAAGAATTTTTAAGTCCCAGAAACTCGGCTTTTTTGTATTTTTTTTTCGAGTTAACACTAGATCTAATCGCTGTAAAATCGTCAATCTCACCAGCCAGAATTTTGGATACGAAGCTAGCCTGTACATCAAAACGTCTTTTATGCAGTGTTTCCATGCCTAAAAGTCGGCAACGATCAGAATACTCCGGTAGCTGCTGCGGGTCTTGCCATGGCAGAAAACGTAGGGCGTAACGTACAAACTTCCGTTGCACGGCTTAAATTTTTGTTATCCAATTTGCGTTGAATGGACACCACACTACGGTATTCATTACAAGAACAGAACGAACTAGGGCGATGTACAGTGATCGAAGGCACAGTGGATCGCGGAATTCCGATGCTATCTTAAAGATAAATCCAAGTTGTCGATTCGCCTGTGCAATAATCTCGTTGTAGTGCGCCCTGAATGATAGCGATGCGTCTAAGGTAACACCCAAGTCTCGAACCTGGTTAACTTTCGTTAATGTTTGGTCAAACATGGTGTAGCTGAACGTTATGGGATCACTTTTTCTATGGAAAGAGATTACGCAACATTTCTGGATACTAATTGTTAGCAGGTTGTTGGTACACCACTTATAAAAATTGTTGATAAGCCGCTGTAGTTCGTGACAGTCTGCGATACTTCGTAAAATCCGCATTAATTTGACATCGTCCGCAAAAAACATTCGGCTTGGCTCTGCCAGTAATAAGGATGCGTCATTTATGAACAATTACATGAAATAACGTGTAAGGAAAAAATCCAAACAACTTTCAAATTACTACGATTTCGAAGTGCTGCACAAATCGAAAAATACTTTTCCACAAAATGAAGATCAACTTTTATATAACTGGTAATACGACCAGTCGATTCTGCCAAGTGACGCTTAGTTGGGAAAAAGGCGTGGTCGGAAAAAGATCGTCGTAAATTGATTTGCAATTTTTGTGAGCGAAATAAAGGAAAATCTAGAAGTGAAGTTTTCCACTATCCTAAAGATCTTGGATATATATAAAAAAAAAAAACATTTATATACATTATTGATAAACTCTCCGAGAATGGAAATAACTTAAAAAGAAAATCTGGTTCCGGACGAAAATGCACTTTGCAAGAGAGCATAGTTCGAGCGAAATTGAGGGCGGAAACGCCTGGTCGGTCGGCGAAACCATATCGTGAGCTGGGCAATAAATATCAGATTGATCCAAAAACGGTGAAAAATTATCTGCATGAAATGGGCTTATAACTTAGAATATAAGTACCATAAAAATGACAAAGTAGTGTTTCGGCCAGACCCTGCATTGTCACACTATGCTAATGCAATTTTAGCGGATTTGCGGCAAGGCAATATCGGGTTATTTCGAAAGGATAAAAAAAGCAAAGCCTTGGTGCCAGAATTCCGATTCGGAACTCGACCTTCTGTTTATTTGTACACAGACTTCGCAGCCGACTGTTAGTGTACAGGACAATTGCGGGGCTAGCGCTACGATCCTACTGACACTAACAGTCTCTCCCGAGTCGAGACTCGAACCTAAGACGACTGGCTTGTTAGTCCAGCATCGTACCTCGAGACCATCTGAGAGATTAGCATTCCGAAAGGAAACAATCCTCAAAATGTTTTCACAGCTGCAGTCTATTGAAACTTTCTGAGCAAATTTGAAGCGAACGGTCTACCATAAAAGTTACAGAGCAAAAAACGTCGATTGTTTGATAGAAAAATCAAGAAGGAGCTCAAAACAATTGAAACATCCGGAATTCAGGAAGCTATAAAGCAAGTACCCCAGAGGATCAGGAAATCAGCGCGATGTGGAGCTGAGTTTTCCCTATGAGGTTTGTAAAAGAGTTACATTACTTGAATAAACAAGCAAGTATAGAAAAATAAGCTGCCCAAGATTCTAATTGAAAGTTTGTTCGGATTTTTTTCCTCATACATTACTACCTATGCATTATTTTCATCGGTCAAAAAGTTAATACTTTGACCGCTTTGAGGCACGTGTTCCCGATGTCCAATCGAGCTGAAATTTGCCATGCGGACTATATTCGAAAGACGAAACTTTTGAGCCTTACCGCTAAACGAACTTAGAAAGTTGATTTTTTTATTTAAGTTTTCAGTTGTTGTAATTTTTTTTTTTTCTCAACCGGTTTACACACATCAGGTGGAGTGAAACTAATTGTTGATCGAAAGTACACATCAGAATACAGAAATAGACAGTAAGTAGTAGACAGTAGGTAAGTTCCATGTTCCGTTTTTGGCACGTTCTGTTTTTGGCACGTACCGATTTTGGCAACTTTTGGGTCCGGTTTTGGCAACACATTTTATTATTCTTTCTAATCCTTTACTGATTGGCGGCTCGAAACGGATTCTCATTGTTCTCTACAAGTGTAAATACATACAATATATGACACATTTTTGGCCAACTCGACTGACAGGCTGGCAAAATGCTCTCAAAATTAAATGAACATTTGTGAGTGTGTAGGCCTTACTACACTAGGAAACTTTGTATCTTTTTTATTGAAAATTCATCTAGTCTGAAGGTCTCTTTTCCATATATCGATATATCTAAAGAATGGATGACTTCCAAAGAGCTGTCTGAACATTCATTCAAAGCATTAAATAATCTAAATTTGGAATCGTACACTGCGAAATTTATTTTAAAAACAAAAAGTGATTTGAAAAAAAGGTCATCTCAGATTTTTTTCGACACTAGTTTTTTAGATAGACAATTTACACTCTTCAGGAGATAAGGTTTAAAAAAAACGTATGCAAATTTTTGCGAATAAAAGATAACTCCCATGTTTTCTTGTTGTTTATATGAATAATGAAAGTTTTGTCTCCAACTTCAGCAAGATAATTCTCTCAACAAAATGTAAAACAAGACAAATAAAGTTCTGTTCTTCGAAATATTTTTCATTGAAAAAGTAAGCCATAAAATTTTTGTTACAACCAAATTTACAGATTTTCGAATGAAATGAAGGACTTCTACTAAGGGACTAAGGGTTCTAGCAGCACCATACATTAGCTGTTGCTTGTTTTCTTTTCATTAAACAAATGCATTTTATTTGAAATGGAGTGTATCTTCACAAAAATACCAAAACAGTGTTCTTCACATTCTATCTGTTGAATAAAATTTCAATGATATTTTTTGAGCAATTTTACGAAATATTGTTAATATTTTGAAGATTAAAATGCTACAGCGGCAAAAAGACCTGTTCTCCACGTTGTTGTCTTTCTACATTTTTGGACGCTGTTCCGAGGAACATTCGGATAAATGCATTCAGTTATAAATTAAGTGAATGCGCCTCAAGTGATCAGTTGCATTCTCACTCGTAAGACAAAATTAAAGACCCTTTAAGGTGAATGTAATGTCCAATTATAATTAAATGTATTTTACCAATATTCAAAATGATAAAAAACAAAAAATCATCAGAAACAAAATGTTTCGTTTGCGGCACTGTTCCATATTTGGCAACTGAAAATCGAGAAGCGTGTTGCCAAAAACGGAACTTACCTTTAGTTGATGATTTTTCCGATTTTATATTTATGACCCATAATTGTATAGGCACTGTATATCATTTTGTTCACTTTATTTCTCTCTGTCAGCACTTATTTTCAGATTGTAAAACTGATTTAGCAAACCACTTTACCAATCTATACATATAAAAATGCAGTCCGGTCTGTCTGTCTATCGGTCTGTCTGTTTGTGAAAATTTGTATGTAGGGGTTTATGGGGCCGAGAAAGGTTCCTATGATGGTTTGAGACCCCTCCCTCTTCTTGAAGGGAAGGGTTCCGTACAAATGAAACACAAATTTCTGCACATCTCAAGAACTAACCAACTAATTGTAACCAAATTTGGCAGGTTAATGTTTTAAGGGATGAAAAATATGTTCATAATGGTGCAACACCCCTTCCTCTTCTATAAGGGAAGGGTCCCATTCAAATGAAACACAAATTTTGCACAGTCCGAGAACCAATCAAGCAAATACAACAAAATTTGGCAGGTGAATGCTTTTAGGGGTAACAAACATGTCCAAAATAGCTTGACACACCTTCCTATTTAGGTTGGGGTGTCCTACACATGAAACACAACTTTCTGCACATCTTAGGAAATATTCAAGAAATGGAACCAAATTTGATATGTTGAGGTTTTTTGAGAGCAAGAAAAATTTGCATGGTGGTTCGACACACCTTCCTCTTCTGAAGGAGCGGGATGCAAATGAAAATCAAATTTCTTCACAACTCAAGAACTAATCAAATAAATGGAACCAAATTTGGCATGTTAAGATTTTTAGGAGCAAAACATAATTTCGACACCCCTTCCACTTCTGGTTGGGAGGGCTCTTATACAAATCTAACACAAATTTCTATGGTGGTTTGACACTCCTCTGACTCTGGAAGGGGAGGGAGGGGTCCCATACAAATTAAACATATACTTCAACCAGGTTTTCCGAAAACAGCCTTATAACATAACAGATGCACAGGAGCCAAAACTCGACTCCAGACATCACTTTTAATTTTAGAATTGAAACTTCTGGTTTCTGATACGAGTGTTTCCGGAACTAACCAGAATGACGCCCAGAGGCCAGAAAATGTCTCCAAATGCCATTTTTAAATCCAAGATGGCGACTTCCGGGTTCTGGCAAATTCCAGTTTCTGGAAAACAGCCGACAATTACCGATTACCACCCAATAAGGGTGTTTCCGGAACCAGAATGACGCTCATAGGCCAGAAATTGTCTTCAAATGCCATTTTGAAATACAACATGGCAACTTCCGGCTTCTGGAAAACAGTAAAAAATTGCCAATTTTCTTCTAAATGATTATATCCGGAACCAGAATGATGCACAGGTGCTAAAAATCGACCACAGACACCATTTTTAATTCAAGAGGGCGACTTCGTGTTTCTGGAAAACAGCCGAAAATGACCAATTACCACCAAATATGGGTGTTTCTTAAACCAGAATGACGCTTGGAGGCCAGAAATTGTCCCCAAAAGGCATTCTAAAATCCAAGATGACGACTTCCCATGGCTGAAAAACAACGCAAAGTGACCAAATACCACTCAGTATGGCTGTTTCCGGAATCGTTATAATGCAGTGAGACCGCAAGTCAACCTCAGACACCATTTTAAATTGCAAGATGGCAACTTCCGGTTTCTGGAAAACAGCCAAAAATGGCTGATTTTCACCCAACATGATTATATCCGGAACCAAAATGCACAGGAGCTGAAAATCGAACACAGACACCAACTCAATTTCAAAGATGGCGACTTTCGGTTTCTGGAAAACAGTTGAAAAAGGCAAAATACCTCCCAATATAGGTGTTTCCTAAACCAGAATAATGCTCAAAGGTCAGAATTTGTCTTCAAATGCCATTTCAAAATCCAAGATGGCGACTTTGGGTTTCTGGAGAACAGTCTGAAGTAACCAAATACCACCCACTAACAGTATCTCCGGAACCATAATGATGCAAGGAGTTAAAAATCAACCTTCAACACCATTTTCAATTGTAAGATGGCAGCTTCTGGGAAACAGCCGAAAATGACTGAATACTACTCAATATTAATATTTTCGTAATCGAGATGATGAATAGAAGCCAAACATTGGCCCTGGGCACCATTTTAAATTTAAATATGACATCTTTTAGTTCCGGAAAACAGCCAAAATCACTGAATACCATCCAATATGGGTATTTCCAGAATCGAGGTGATGTACAGAAGCCAAAAGGCGAGGATGTTGCCATTTCGATAAAACCAATCAATTCAAACGATTTGCAGACTATAAACAAATCGCAAGATATTCATCAATTTGTAATGTTTAAAGTTATTTAATTAAAATCAAAAATGGGCGGGACGAAGTTTGCCAGGTCAGCTGGTAATTAATAAAAGTTCCTAATGGGGGGACACTATGTTAATCGCCCCGAACCTATTTGATGCAGTTTTCATCTGTTTTGCAAGGAATTTTCTTAAGCACCCGAATGGCTGCAATTTTGGTAGTTTTTTTTTCGATTGATGTTCATTCAAAGATTTATCTGTGTGGAATGGTATTTTATGTATTTGTAAGACAGCTAGTAGTTCAGAATCAAAATTCAAGAGTTTGAGGCCCGTTTTCTTTGCCTAAAATAAAATGGGCGCCACTGCCTGAGCCGTTTACCCTGTTTCATCTTCCTAGCTGGTCTCGATCGTATATTCAAATCCTGGCTTGAAAGAGAATGTTATTATCAATAGAATCGTAGCGCTAACCCCGCAATTGTCCTGTATACTAATAGTTGAACGACAGCTAAATGATAGTAGATACCTAAGCTTTGCTTTTTTGTATATATCATATAAATGTTTCACATTGCAAAACTGATTGTGCGACAGTGCGAAAAACTATGGAAAATGACACGAAAACAACATATTTTCAACGAAACTAGTTAATTTTCTCCGAAACGTGATGCGAGAAATGTATTTCAACCCATTCAAAGCAGAATCCCCATGCCATGAGTCACTTCAAAGCAAAGTGTTTTCCCACATTAGTCTAGATCGTTTTCCGCAATCGCAAAAGGTAACCTTACTCTGGTAGCCTCCCAATCTTCTGCTTTGAAACATAAAAGAGCACTCATACAAACCCAACCAAAAATCTCTCGCGAGAACCCTAGTCAACTGATTGGACGTGGAAACTGACTGAACATGTGAAGTAACTAGTATCAGAAGATCGAAATACGAAAGTTCAAAAGAGAAATATTCAAATACCAGCTCTATGGAACTGCCTCTTTCTCTCGCATTAAGATTGTTTATCAAAGTTTCCAGTTTCCGTTTCCAGCATTATCATTTTCGATGATAATTTGATCTGAAAATCCCGCTTACAAAGTTGAAACCAAATCCGTTGATTGATAACTTGAACTAAGCATGCATTGCGCTATATAATTAAAATTCGCGCATAACGGTTAAGTATGAGCAAGATGCAATCACAACACATATTTACAAATATGATGCTACATAATTTGATCGTGTGGTTTTGGCACCACTGCTTAAAACTGGCGACTGCTAACAGAACATTGGGTTGGGTGGGATCGAAGCTCCCTAACATGACAACAGTTGCTCCCTCCCATCCGGCTACCGAGCGAATCGTGAAGAGGGTTTAGTAAACGCTGTTCTACGTTGGCGGTGACGGATAACGTTCACATTTACACTGTTCAGTCGTCTCTAGGATCTGACACAGACCGGTTGGTTTAATTTCACGAGTGAGCTGTTACTGCGCTTTACGTGCTTTAGTTTGACCAGTCCGTTAATGTATCAAAAAAATCAGTTAGTTTGAACTATCTGTTTCAAGATGACGGCAAGCAATAGCTTAGGCTTAAGCCACTAGTTTGAAAGCAATAATAAAATGTTTTAATTGTGAAAGTGGCCGGGTTATATTAATGAGTGAGAAAACAGTCAATCGGTGGTTGTTGAAGTTGTCGTTATACGTCCATTTCTAAAAGAGTGTTTACTAACATGGTTTCTAATATACTAAATGGTGTGATATGTCATTCGCCGCGCTTGAAGTGGGAAATAGTTTACAGATTTGTTAACGTTGGTTATGCTTAGAAATTGTGCAAAGATGATAAATCATGATTGTGATAAGGCAGCATGGACTTTCAGAGTAAGTTTTATCTACTATTTCAGTTGCTTTGTCGGTTTTAGAGGACTCTAGCTCGTCGTGATTTCTGAATACTGATTTTTTTGCTTCTCTTTCAAAGTGAATTGGATAGGATTCAAAGAAACTGACAGAGCACTGAATTTTGAGGGGTGGTCGTAGTCGGTTCAGTTTCGTAATAATTTTTGGTTTATAATGAATGAATATACTATTTTTAAACAATGTATATTGAAGACATTGTTGGCAAGCTGGATGATAAAAATAAACTATTATTTCAAATAAACTAGCGAGGCAGCAATGCGTGAGACATAGTTAAACTAATTAAGTAGAAATTTCGTTAACATAAAATTCGCATAATTTTCATTTGTGGTCACTCAAGCTAAGATAATAATAATTTCATCTCTAGTGTTTGTGGCGATCCAATTTGAATGCTTTTACTGTTTTTGACAGCATGGGTTTCTCGCGCCTAAAATTTGTTTTTCAGGGAATGGATACATAAATTTGTGTTGAAAACCCCAACTCTTACTTTTTTTCATTTCATAACACATTTCCAAGTCGCATACATCCACATGTTCAATAAATCGAGCTAAGTAAGATACTTTTACAAGCCTTTTCAAAATACCTGTCTTTTTTGCTGAAGGACTAGTTGCAATATAATACCTGTTAACCTGACGAAGTACACTTTGTAGTTCTGTGGCCATCCGTGTTGGTTTTTTGGGCAGATAAAAAAATCATGCTAGTAAATCGTTATGCCGCCGATTATAGATAAATACCAGAGGGATATGTTCGAATGATTTTATTTCATGTTGCAATAATAGCTTGCAATTGTTTTTGTCATTTACTTTAAATGACATATGACTCTTATTTCAATATTGGTATATTGGGGATACCTCCAAAATGAATAAATATTGTTTCAATCGCAATAATGAAAATTATTTGTGGAAATTTAACAATCTGATTTCATCATCACATTTTTGAAAACTAATTTATGAATTGTGGCAAAAAAACAAACAAAGTTTTGTCTTGTCTCATCAAGATTTTATTGGATTTATTTTAGATTGTACTTATCGAAAAGCTACATTATTACATTACATATCATATGTAGCTCCCCAAATATACCGAAGATGTTGCGTAGAACAAACTATATAACGGGTCTATAATGTGTTATATTCGGTATCAATCTACTTAAAACTTTACGATTTTACTATGTTTAAAAAATATGTAAACACTCAAGAAATTTTTTTTATGGTTTATTTTTTATTTTTTACCTAAACAGTTTGTCGCATCCATCCCTTTTGCTATTTGGCGTGAAAATGCTCATTGGTTTCTCATTCCTTTTGAAACTCCACTTGCTCAGTAACAGGCCAAAAATCGGTGATTGGGTATATCGACCTAATATTTGGTGGATAATTACTCCAATGTACCGACGGAAGATATTTTGCGCAGTCAGCCTATTGAATGTTTCACTTGCTTATTGGCAAGATCCACCTAAACCATCAATATATTTAGAGTGTAATAGTTTTCAATGACATGCCTTTTTCGACAAACATTGATTAAATATATATTAATGATACAATTCATCGCTCTGTTTTGCTATGTATTGTGTTGCAACACATTTTCTATAAACTTCAACAGCCACTTTTTTATACTTACATTTATTCATAAGTACGTTTTATGTGAAGCTTGATCGCGTGTTGGTTTTAATACAATTAATACTGACAATTTATGAAAAGTTTGCAAATCTAATGAGCTGTTATTACCCCTTTAAATGCTAGGTAAATTTCAAACAAACACTAGACCAAAACTAGTTCGTGTGAAGTCACTTGTAGTCGTCAGTTATAATTATTTTTTCAAGTGCACGTAACACAAGAAAACGGTAAATCCAAATTAAAAAAAATCAAATAATATTCTGAGGACTTCGGGTTTGATTTGCCTTCAACTGTACAAAAGCAAACTGTTTTGACTCTACTCTTACGTAAACTTTTTCACCATTCACCATTATCCGGTAACTGTAGAGACAGGAATAAAAGTGGTCGTGTGATACCGATAAAGTGAGTGGTTTGGCACAGTTGTCAATCTCTGAAAGCAATGGAAGCGAATATCATGGATCTTTGTATATATGCATATACACGCATATAAACAGTGTGCTACTTTTTAAAACTAAAAAGTATTTTAAGGTGTTGATTGACCAGCATAAAGTAATAATGTTTCAGACTCGTTTTAGAACCAGTTGAATTTGTGAATTTTTTCATTTGCACTGTTTAACACTGTTTAATGGTCTGCTTTTAATTTTTCTGAGCAATAAATATTCAGTTTAGAGGAGAAACCACTTTTTAAAATTAGCTAAAATGTATCACTTCAACCCTATAGCCTATAAAGACTGATTCTATTGTGTTTTACTATGTTTTCGCATATCGTAGATATGTATTTGAAAATGTTATGTGCATGTATTAAGACGAAGATGCTGCAGGGCAGTCTGAGCAAATAGCTTGAACATGTTTCGTGAATTACTTGGAATGAAGGCAGACTTCGTCAATATCGACCGGTACCAATTATTCGCAGCAATTCATCTTCCTTTGAAATCAACAACCAAATAATTTCTGGGAAAGCCCTGATTTGAAATGAAATCACGTTGCTAAGTTGAGCACTTTTAATCGCATTTCATTACAGGAATGGAAATGGAACTTTGGAATGTTATAGAAGAGAGAAAATTGGCGCTGTATGATAACAGAGCTACGAAAATCTGGTTCTTCCATCGAAAGGTGTTGATAAATAGCGCCTTAAGATTAATTTGGTCTCTTTTAATTAAAATGATTACCTCTTTATAAGCGGTGGTTAGTATGTTAGTATGCATCATATAGCCAACGAGCGAGCTTGAAAAGGTTTAAACAATTTCCAAAACAAAGTTGAATGATATTTCGTATCCTTGAAATCAAAAAAGAATTTTGTTTGAAAATTATTTGCAAACCGCAATTATGTATTGAAAACCGAAATATTTGTATAGCAGTCAATCTAATTTGTATTACCGTCAATCTAATCTGGTAAAATATAAAAAGCCTAACAACAATCTGAATCTGATAATCATATCGTATGACCAAGGACCAGTGTTTGTTGGTTGAATAGTTTGAGGTATACAAAAATTAGATTTGGTGTTAATAAACAATCAGAAATCTGAAAAAAATCAAGGTTTTTTGGCTTTTTTAGCATTTTGTGTCTATATATCTATTGTTTTGAGATACTATGCTTGTAGCTATTTATAGTATCGAAATAATTTAGCTATTTATAGTATCGAAATAAGGTCTCTGAAAAAGTTAGCTTTGCTAGGGGCACCAACATTCACAGGAATAGTTAAAAAGCTATGATCTTTCTTTTTTTTTAGCTTGAGTCCTAGAGCAAAATCATTATTCTTTAAAAAAATACATGGATTAATTTAGTGGTTACTATATAAATGCGCCGCAATTTATATCACCAAATAATGCTTTTTATGTAAAATGTACCTGACAGAGTATAATAAACTATATAACTATTTGTTATTTTTTTGGAAATTATTTCAGTTTCGCACAGAAAGTAGATATCACTGGTTGACAAAATGAAATGAAGTGCATGCCAAAAGCTTAACCCGAGAAACAATGAAAAATTATAGCTATTCAACCATTCCTCTGAATTTTGGTAGCCCTAGCCATTACTAAAACGCGTCAACTTACGCGAGTGTGTGTGTGTGGAACCTTTCTAGATCCCACTGTCTGGCAGTGATGTAGTGAAAAAAAGACAGTTGCAATTATCTTTCATTTCTGCAACTATCTTTGTTTCGGGATCTAGAAGGTGTTAGCTCTACCGACCTTCCAAAGACCCTTTACAGAATGACTGAGTACTTGCAGTACATACCGGAGTAATTTTCCAATCGGTAAGCCCCGCTTCAAAATAATAATAGAATCTTGCAGATTTTATTATTTTTTTCAGACTTTCAATTCGTTTGATACATTTGTACCAAAAAAATTGACCCGTATTTAATAGCATGTTATATTTATTGACAAGAGGATGCAGAAATTCAACTGTCGTACTGCACCAATATTAAACACAATCATAGCGAAATGCTAAGCTAAAAAAGAACGCTCTCACCATTTAAAATCGATCCACATCCTATTCATTGATGCCTATCTGTCGAGTATCATTCAGCCTGGATGAAGTTGCAGAAAAAATTCGTTGGACATTCAGTATCCTTGGCTTCTGTTGCGAAAATCTCTTCTTATGACGGCTTCGAGATCTTTGTAGAAGATCTGCAGAATTTTTTGGTTCATGCTCAGATGTTTTCTTCCTCATTTTCAAGAGACACCACTTCAGTCCTAGCCTCATCTTCATGAACCGACCTGCATTGTAACACTTAAACACCTTTACCAAAAACAATAAAGAAAATATATCCAGCGAGAAAACTGTGACGCAGGAGAAAAATCACGTCCGTTCGCGTTCGTGGTTTACTTCGATCCTCCACGTCAACTTACGCGAGAGTGTCGTATAGAAATTTCTCGCTGGGTCCGTCGCTTTAACGTTATGTTCACGAGAAAACTCATTTAGGTCTCTGAAAAAAAAAAAAACAGTAATGGCTAGAGACACCAAAATTCACAGGAATTGTTGAAAAGCTATAATCTTTCATTTTTTCCGGTTTGAGCTTTTGGAGCGAACCTGTGTTGACCAGTGTTATCAAAGGGGAAGTCTTAAGAAAAGCAATCAATATTGGATTATTCGTAATATTGTAAAATTTTCAGCTTTAATTTTTGCAATCGCTTGATAAATATTTAGGTAAGACAAAATGTTATGAATCAAAATTAATTTGACAAAAAAAAACAAACATCTGATTTAAGTATTGTTATGATCAAAACGTGCCATTTAATAAAGATTATAAAATAACATTTCAGAAAAGAAAAAGAGAACTTAAATCTATTTAATAGGTAATATGAAGTTTCATTGATGTGTTGATACAAATTTACAAAAACAAATACAAAAACAAATTTCAAGCAAGCAAAGCCTAGATATCGGAACTTGACTTTTTGTTTATTATACATGGATTCACGACCATTTGTACCCGATCAACTATAACTTCGGGGTTAGGACTCCGATCCTACTAACACAAACAGTATCTCGCGAATCGAGATTCGAACACGCAACGACTGGATTGTTAAACCAGTTGGAGGCATTTTTTTTTTCAATTTAGCTGACTAGTTGGGCTAACTATAAATTCTAAATATATCTATGAACCATAAATTGCCTATAATCAAACAATTGGCATTCATGTCATGTGCAAATCCAAAAAGCATCAAATCCAAATTAGTGCATCTAATTCTACTCTAATGATTAAAATATGCTAATGTGAAAAACCATGAAAAGTTGTACAAAGTAATTAATGGGTTCTAATGTGTCCATATGAAGAACTGATTTAGTTAAGCATGCCTTTGATCATGTTCCGCCAAAAGCGCGATAAAACGAATTTACTAACCGAGACGGCCATGTTCGATGTCATTCTGAGCAGTACTTATTGCTACACCTAAGCGCTCACGATTGCAGCGAAATAATAAAGCTACTATCTATTTTTAGTTCCAGCAGTGCTACTGATAGAGAATAGTGAATTTTAAAATATTAATGGCCGCTGAATTAAGCGAGTGAATAGCAAGCAGCGGTGCCACATGTAGCCAAAAATAGCAATGACGATGAAGCAAAAGTTAAATTTTAGGACTAGTCTGGAAAACAAACTTTTTATAACCGAATGGATTTGAACGTAATCAGAGAACTGGAAATAAATTTATCTTCTTCAAACGAAAACCAGTTCTCAGCCATCTATCCATTCGTTATGCTTAACCATTGTTTCGGGTTTCGATATACCCATTCAAGGTACATATTGGAATCGACTGTTGCGGAAAACATTGCAGGGTGGAAAAGTCTTACTTTTTACTGTAATCAACATTCACTTACTCAAAACAAATTGCATATGTTCAAAAATTAAACGCATTTATGTCACATGTTACTATGAAAAAACACTAAATAACAATAGTTCATTGCACAGAGATGACACAAAAAAGAAAATGAAAGAGATTTGACAGTGGTCGCGGATTTGTTTTCGTGGACTGTAAAATTTTGTAAAATTTTCGGCTCGAGTGAAAATGCCATCCGCATTTTTTTGTTGTTAAAAATTGCTTTACTGCTTGGTTGTAACGAATTCGCATAGGCGGTATCCATAAATTACGTAACGCTCATAGGGGGGAGCGTTACGATCTGTTACACAGGGGTGGGGGGGAAGTAAGTTCAGCGTTACGTAACGAAAAATCTCTGGAGATGCTCTCCAAAAACGAGCATTTTTATCAAGGAAATCCTTCTGCAGCGTTACGTTATTTTTATGGGGGGTAGATGTTGGCGTTACGTTTCGTTACATATGGGGGGTGGGGGTCCAAAAATCTGACCATATGCCCAATGGTTCTGAAACCTGGCTTGCGACATATCAAACTTCAAGTTTTGGTAGAATGGGACCTGAAAATAAATATAACCCCTCAATATAAACCCCTACTGCTCTCCTTGGAGAGCAGCTTGCCTGAGCGTCTGTTCCCCAGGTCAGGGGCGGCTCAAACAGCGACTGATCCGGAGCGGACGGCTGAACTATGAAATGCGGTGTCTCGCCAGCTACACCCAAGACGGCAGCCCCGTCGCGAGACTAGGCATCGCAGCCCTAGTAAGGCAGCATGCTGAAAATAAACATACTACGAACAATACAGAGAATGATACGAATCGGAACAATCGGTATAGACCTAGGCAAACGAAAAAGGAAAACGATTGGAAACTTGGTACTTGGAATGTTAGGACTCTGCTCGAACCGGCACGCGTGGGCATCTTGGCCAGAGAGCTACGGAAGGCAAAAGTGGAGGTAGCAGCCATACAAGAGGTGCGTTGGCCCAAAACCGATGAACGTGAATTCCTGGCGGTCGATCCGACCGCGGGCACTTCTTTCAAGTATCACATCTACTACAGTGGCGGCGATAGAGCGGAACGGGGCGTCGGTTTCGTACTACTTGGAAACCAAAAGAAGCGTGTTATTAGGTGGAGGCCTATTAATGACCGTCTATGCGTATTGAGGATCAAGAGCAGATTCTTCAATTACAGCCTTATCAACGTGTACGCGCCGACCAGGGCTCCTGATTCCTGCATTGAATCTTCATTCGCTTCGTGAACCGTTCGCTGTGGACTAATGTCAATGTAACACGAACGCATACTTCATCGGGCGCGTACATGTGTTCGGATGAACTGAAACGATCGATTCGTGTCTTTCCCTTTTCCTGCTGTTTCTCATTATTTGCCGATTGGATACGATTCAAAATCACATCGATGCAACTCAGTAAATATTTGTATCGGTTCACCGTGGCATTGATAGATTCATCATGGCAAATAAAATCGGGACGAAGACAAAATAGCATTCGCATCGAATCGTCCACTGAAGCTTACCAGAATTTCTGAGCTTGTTCGTACATTTGCTGGTGCTATGAGACAATAGGCCGTATGAGTTAGGCCGAAAATATACTGGCGCGTCTTGCACTGCGGAGACGGTTCGCCTTGCCGTGGGTTAGCTGTACATTAACCTGCGGCAGGGCTTTACTTAGGGCTGTACATTAGCCTACGGCGCTAGTATGTTCACGGCCTTAAAGCGTTGGCTTTATTCGCCGCTGCAAATACTACGAGACAAGCAGGACAAACTTTTTTGTTAATACGGCCGGGATCAAAAAAGCTTTTTTTTTGTATCTATGTCGTGAAGATTCAGTAAAACAGCGAGCATAGTTTCTTAAGAAAACAATTAATGTTGGAAATCATACAAAATTTAGCAGAATTTATTATGATTGACGACGGGGAACATATTGTTCATATTTTTCTCGGTTTTTGAAGATGCATGGCAGTGCCGTGTTAGTTGTAAATTAATTAATTGTAAATTAATACAACTAATCATTTACTTAATTTGCGAGGTCTGTCTCATTTATCTAGAATTTTTAAAAAATATTACAATCCGAATAACCAAATTTTTGAAATAACCGAACAGTTAGTGTGCTTACTAATAATTCTTGTACTCGGTAAATATGGTTACATAAATATTTAAAAATTATTTTTTAATCGATGTTTGCAATATACGGTAAATAATTAAATTGTAGCTTTAACCCTCTAGTGCCCAAATTAATTTTCAGACGGACTTCGAAAAAATCACTTTGAAACTTTATAAACATTTTTTAAGTATTGATTGAAACTTTTTAGAGGTTCAACTGAAGACCGTCTGAAGGCGGCACTGGGTACTAGAGGGTTAATTTATTTATCTTGGAGATGAAAAAACGAATTTGCAACCAACAGATTTTATTTAAAAGGTATAGCGCTTTCTTCAAAGTGTTCTCATTGCTCGGAGGTGGTTTTTCTTAGTTTTATTTTCGGGGTGAAAAATGCGATACAGCGAAATAATCTTTTGCATACGCTTAAAGATAGGTTTGGGCATAGGAAAATGAATGTTGATTAAGAAAAACGCAAAATGGCATATTTTAACAATCTTGTGTGCTGGGTTGGCGTGCATAAATAAACTAAGGTTGCTTCATAGGCGTTTTTTTAACGCGGGTTTTTTACGCGAATTCCGGAATTTACGCGGTTTTTTTTACGCGACACGTATCCCTCGCGTAAAAAGCGACTTTAGTGTATACAACAATTACTTAAGTTATTTATACAAATTTACATTTGTTGCAAACCCGATCAGAAAGAAAAAACAAAAATGTAACAGAAGTTGTTAGTTTGTTACGGGAAAAAACTTCCAGGCTGTGTTTTCAATTTGGTCCCGTTAGGTGTTAAAATAACAGAAATTATAACAGAAATGATTCTACTAGTATCAAACACATATTAAAATTTGTTACTAACATAATAGCTTTCTAACAAAATAAGATAGTATATAATACAATATAATAACAAACATTGTTAGAAACAAAAGGTTTTGATAAAAACGAAAAGTTAGTTAGACTTGTTTCAGAACTACTTCATTAGTCAAAATTATATGGGAAAATACAAAATTGTATCAAAATATGTTATTTGTATCTCACGTTGATAGAATTTTGTAATGTTTTAGTTGTGCTCTTCTGACCGGGAAGACAATTAATTTTACCACAGTTGAGAACAAAATATTTCAACGTTCAATACTTCTATTGCTACATAGTAGCAATAAGTAGACAGACAGATTTTCACAATGATTATGAATTGCATGATTACGAAATTGTGAATATGTCCGCCATTTTGTATGTTTCTTTTTTTGATTTTTTTCCTTAACCTTAAGTTACGTTTAAATAAATACAAATGATTGTTTCTTTGTGTCGCTTGAAAACATCTCAAAAAAAAAAAAAATCAAAAGAAGAAACCCTTTCTCAAAAGTAAAAATCTTTTCTATTTATTTAAACGGAACAATTTGATACCCTCTACCTGTATCTTCTTGGAGACTGTTTCCGCGTCCTGGCCTAACAAGAGCCAACTAGATAAGCTACGGATCAAAGGATCAAAGCAAATGACTAAGGCCGTGAACATACTACTTATTCAATCAGAAGCAACCCGCCGGACATAGTCATATATATATATATATATATATATATATATATATATATATATATATATATATATATATATATATATATATATATATATATATATATATATATATATATATATATATATATATATATATATATATATATATATATATATATATATATATATATATATATATATATATATATATATATATATATATATATATATATATATATATATATATATATATATATATAATACATATATATATAATATATATATATATATAATACATATATATATATATATATATATATATATATATATATATATATATATATATATATATATATATATATAATATATATATATATATATATATATATATAATATATATATATATATATATATATATATATATATATATATATATATATATATATATTTTTTTTTTTTTTTTTTTTTTTTTCTTCATCTATAATTTATGTGACACGGCACAAATACAATTTAATGTTCAACGGCGCCAATTATATCTGGTAGCTTACTTTCTTAAGTATCTTAATAACTAAAAGCAAATTTTTTATCCTCGCTGCCGGCTACGAGCTGAAACTAAATCTAACTTAAAGCTAGAATGTTTTGCATTAAAAGCACTGATTTGTTGTTTGACGGTTTTCCATCGCCATAGGTAAGCAGCATATTGAATATGTTCCGCTGCTGGGCCAAGATATTACGGACTGGCATATTGGGTTATCTCCATCGGGACCTGAGAGTATCGTGCGGGTCTAGTTGCTGTTTCCGGATCCGGGGTCTTAACGTGTTCTTGTCGTTTGGTTGGATGTAGGCGGAAGGGAATAGGATTAAACTGGGGCGTGGATGGATTTCAGGAAAACGTATATAAGGGACATGTAGGATAGGTCACGGCTCGCCAAGACATCACGAACAGGAACAGCCGGCTGCCTACTTTCGGCCTGCAGGGAAGCTATTAATTTAGACCTGGCGTCACGGTGTACAGGGCATGACCAAACCACATGCTCTATGTCGTGATAACCCTCACTACAGGCACAGATACCACTTTCCCCGAGCCCAACACGACGGAGATGCGCGTCAAATCTATAGTGATTGGACATAAGCCGGGACATCACGCAAATGAAGGCCCGACCTAAATCCAACCCCTTGAACCACGGGTTCGTCGACACCTTGGGTATAATGGAATGTAACTACCTTCCCAGTTCCCCTCTGGTCCAAGAATTTTGCCAACTGATGATCGTATTCTGACGTACAAGTGCGAAAAATTCATTAAAGGCAATTGGTCTTTCATAAATATCACCGTTTGTTGCGCCCACCTTAGCCAAAGAGTCCGCTTTCTCATTGCCCGGTATCGAGCAGTGAGAAGGGACCCACGCTAAGGTAATCTGAAACGATTTTTCGGATAAAGCACTCAGATGTTCCCGTATTTTCCCTAGGAAATACGGAGAGTGCTTAACATCTTTCATCGATCGGAGAGCCTCAATGGAACTGAGACTGTCCGTTAAGATGAAATAATGATCCTTGGGCATTTTTTCGATAATCCCTAGGGTGTACTGAATTCCAGCTAATTCTGCGACGTAAACAGAAGCAGGATTATCGAGTTTATGGGAGACCGTTAAATTGTTATTGAAAATACCGAAGCCAGTGGACCCATCAAGAAGTGATCCGTCAGTGTAGAACATATTGTTGCAGTTGATGTTTCGATATTTATTGGAAAAAAATTTGGGGATCTGCTGCACGCGTAAATGATCCGGGATTCCACGACTTCTATCATGGATGTATCGAAAAACACAGTAGAATCAGAAGTATTTGATAAGTTGACACGATTTGGAATATTCGAAGAAGGGTTAATATTTTGGGACATGTGATGGAAATACAATGTCATAAAACGGGTTTGAGAATTAAGTTCGATTAACCTTTCAAAGTTTTCAATCACGGGACGGTTCAAGACCTCACATTTGATAAGAATACGAGAAGACAGGCTCCAGAAGCGGTTTTTCAATGGTAGTACTCCAGCTAAGACCTCCAAACTCATCGTATGGGTCGACTGCATGCAACCTAAGGCGATACGCAAACAACGATATTGTATTCGCTCCAGTTTGATCAGATGTAAGTTTGCTGCGGAGCGGAAGCAGAAACACCCGTATTCAATAACAGACAATATCGTTGTTTGGTAAAGCCTTATAAGGTCTCCTGGATGGGCTCCCCACCATTGTCCGGTTATTGTACGAAGAAAATTCACTCTTTGTTGACATTTTTTCATCAGATACCTCACGTGACAACCCCAGGTGCCTTTAGAGTCGAACCAGATACCAAGATATTTGTGTACCAAAACCTGAGAAATCGTTTTACCCATTAATTGTGTTTGAAGGTGAGCAGGTTCATGCTTCCTAGAAAAAACTACTATCTCAGTCTTCTCCGGAGAGAATTCGATACCTAGCTGTAAAGCCCAAGCAGACAAATTGTCCAAGGTATCTTGCAATGGTCCTTGCAAATCGGCAGCTTTGGCTCCTGTAACAGAGATTACACTGTCGTCTGCAAGTTGTCTTATCGTGCATGAATTTGCCAGACATTCGTCGATGTCATTTACATAAAAGTTGTAAAGAAGGGGGCTTAAACATGAGCCCTGGGGAAGACCCATGTAGCTAATGCGAAAAGTTGTCAAATCGCCGTGCGTAAAATGCATGTGCTTTTCGGACAACAAATTGTGCAAAAAATTGTTTAAAATTGGAGAAAATCCTTGTCGGTGAAGTTTACCCGAAAGAATGTCAATAGAAACGGAATCAAAAGCCCCCTTAATGTCCAAGAACGCAGACGCCATTTGTTCTTTGCGAGCATACGCCAAGCTGAATATCTGTTGAAAGCAGCGCAAGACAATCATTCGTCCCTTTGGCACGGCGGAAGCCAAATTGAGTATCCGATAGTAGGCCATTTGATTCGACCCAATTGTCTAAACGACGGAGTATCATTTTTTCCATCAATTTCCTGATACAGGATAGCATTGCAATCGGCCTATAAGAGTTGTGATCAGAAGCTGGTTTCCCTGGTTTTTGGATGGCGATCACCTTCACTTGCCTCCAATCCTGCGGTACAATGTTTTGCTCCAGGAACTTATTGAACAAGTTCAACAAGCGCCTCTTGGCATTGCCGGGTAGATTCTTCAACAAGTTGAATTTGATTCTATCTAACCCAGGCGCGTTATTGTTACAGGGCAGGAGGGCAACTGAAAATTCTGCCATCGTAAAAGGTGATTCTATCGCGTCGTGGCCCGGAGACGCATCGCGAACAATATTTTGCTCAGGAACAGAGTCCGGACATACTTTCCTGGCAAAATCAAATATCCACCTACTTGAAGACTCCTCGCTTTCGTTGACCGTTACGCGATTCCGCATTCTTCGGGCTGTGTTCCAAAGAGTGCTCATCGATGTCTCCCTCGACGTCTCGTTCACGAACCGACGCCAATATCCGCGTTTCTTTGCTTTAGCCAAGCTTCTAAGCTTGGTATCAAGCTTCGAATACCGTAAATAGTCGCCAGGTATACCTCCCTTCTGGTAGGCCAAAAACGCGTCGGATCTTTGCGTGTAGACATCGGAGCACTCTTGGTCCCACCATGGAGTGGGAGGCCGTTCTTTAATCGTTACGCCGGGATATTTCTTCGTTTGGGCTTGCAACGCGGCGTCGAGGATCAAGCCCGCGAGGAGGTTGTATTCTTCAAGTGGTGGATGATGTTGAATCGAATCGACCGCTTTTGAAATCATTTCCTCGTATAACTCCAATCGACATTCCGTGTGAGGCATACGGAATGTCAACTGGTCGCATGCGAGTTGACCCGTTATCAATTGAAATAAGAATAGGCAAATGGTCGCTACCGTGAGGATCGAGGATTACCTTCCATGTGCAATCCAACCGTAGCGACGTCGAACATAAGGATAGATCCAAAGCGCTTGGGCGCGCTGGAGGTTTCGGGATACGTGTCATTTCACCGTTGTTTAAAATAGTCATGTCGAAGTCATCGCAAAGGTTATAGATTAAAGAGGAGCGGTTATCATTGTAAGGGGAACCCCAAGCCACGCCATGAGAGTTGAAGTCTCCCAAAATCAAACGTGGCGAGGGAAGAAGTTCTATTAAATCAAAGAGCAGCCGTTGCCCAACCTGTGCTTTGGGAGGAATATGTATTGAGGCAATACAAAGCTCTTTACCTTGTATTGCCATTTGACATGCGACAACTTCGATGCCTGGAATCGAGGGGAGGTTAATACGATAGAAAGAATATCACTTTTTAATCCCTAAAAGTACTCCTCCATATGGGGTGTCTCGATCAAGGCGAATAATATTAAAATCATGGAAGTTGAGATCAATATTTGAAGTAAGCCAAGTTTCACAAAGGGAAAATGCATCGGATTTGTTTTTTTTATCAAAACTTTAAACGAATCGATTTTTGGTAAAATACTTCCACAATCCCACTGTAAGACAGAGATAGAATCCTTCAGATAAGCAGTTGAATTAGGCATCGAAGGATACAATCGCTGCAAGGAGGGGCCATTGAGCAGTCAACTGCTTCAAAAATGATCTAACTGTTGGGAGGAATGCTGTAACAAAAATTTTAATTGGATCGGGTACATTGAAAGTTTCAAAAATCTAGTCCACAATGTCAAAAAATTTCACTAATCCAGAGTTTGTTTCATCAACTTGGAGTGCAAAAGGAACAACTGGGGTTTTAGATGTTCCTGACGGTGCTGGGAACTCCTTCTGGGACTTTAAATTTGCAAGCCCAGGAGGAGTTTGCTTCGGTTTTTCCGCAGCACTGTTTGGTTTGTTTGTATCTTTCATTTCACTTTGAGAAATCTTAGGACCTTTTCTGGGAAGTTTAGGAGAGGAAATATTTTTCCTCTTTCTAGACTCCCCAGGATTGGCGTAAGATGTTCCCACTGGTGAATCGTCAGAATCGGTTTCATCAGAGGACAACAGATCAAAAGGGTTTGATGTAATGGGAGAAGTGGTAACGGTCTTCTTCAGCATCTCAGCGTAAGAACGCTTCGAACGCTCTTTGAGAGACCTCTTTATTTTATCCCTGCGCTGCATGTACACCGCACATGTCGAGAGCTCATGCTGACTCTCCCCACAGTGAATGCATTTTTCAGCATTTTTACTGCAGGAATCATCCGCATGATTCTCCCCACACTTGCCACAACGTGCCTTATTGCAGCAGTAGGCGGCGGTGTGGCCTAACTGCTTACAATTCAGGCAGTTCATGACGCGAGGCACATATAATCGCACAGGGAGACGAACCTGGTGGATCGAGACGTGGCTTGGTAGCGCTGACCCGGCGAACGTAACTCGAAACGTGTCTGACGGAGTGTATACTGTTTTGCCACCGATGATCGATGCTGACCGCAATTGCTTGCAGTCGAGCACCTTTACATCGGGACAGGTTTTGTTCTTAAAGCACCCTTTGGCACTTTCCAGTATACACTCGACGGACAGACTCGAATCGGTTATGACACCGTCGATCTCCACGTCTCGTGCGGGTATGTAAACGCGATACTCGCGTGTGAAGAGCTCAGAGCAAGCTATACCGTTGGCCTCTTTCAGGTTACTGACCACGACACGGAGCTTGTTAGGCCGGACCTTGGAAATTTCGGTCACGCCCTTGTACTCCTTCGTCAGGTCTTTAGAAATCTGCAAGAGGTTCAACTGTTTCGATTTCGGTCCCGCCTTTGGCCGAAAATAGACAGTATAGCTGCCCTGGGCTCCGTCTGGGTAAAGCCTGGGGCGAGGGGGGACTGAAGAATGAACAGGGGAGGGGGTAACAGAAGGGTCAGGGTCAGAGGGGTTCGGGGATGGTGGCGCGGGAGGCGAGAGATCTACATCCATCCCGCTAAGTCTAGCGCACTAGCGCCGACAAGAGCACGTACCTTTTTACTTCTCCCTTCCAGTAAGGTTGGTTGTCCGATCGTTCGAAGTTGCAGCCGTTACAGCCAGCAGCACCAATACAGCAGCACCAAACAGCCGCCAGCAGCGAGCCAGGTGTGAGATCACTCCACACAGCGATACAACTCAACTGTCAACTGATGGCTTCTTCTTTTTCCTCTTTTGTGTCTCGTCCACTGCTGTAGCACAATTCAGCCAGCAGCCAAATCGGCTCACGCACCAGCTGGCAGTCACGATGCGAAACAGTTGCACAAAGGCGCGACCTTGAACCCGGATTTATTTCACTCGACCAGGCAAACAATGCCAACACTTGTTCACACGTCTTTTGTTTTATATTCTATCGGAGCGATCACCGATCACACGTCCGATACTGATGCGTGTTCGGCACAGAATGATATATATATATATATATATATATATATATATATATATATATATATATATATATATATATATATATATATATATATATATATATATATATATATATATACGGCATATATAAATATATATATATATATATATATATATATATATATATATATATATAAATATATATATATACGGCATATATAAATAAATATATATATATATATATATATATATATATATATATATATATATATATATATATATATATATATATATATATATATATATATATATATATATATATATATATATATATATATATATATATATATAAATATTTATATATTATTTATATATGCCGTGGGCTTGCATTTTTACGTAAGCGCCAAATTTTCAAATTTCATTTTTTACATATTACTATAATATAAAAAATCACCTTCAAGTGCTTGTTGCCGTTTCCAAAAATTTTGATAAATAACTGAGAAATATCAAAAATAAGAAGTGACGTTAGCGCCACTTTACGTAGAAGTGACGTTGAGGTACGAATACGATAGTGTATCATGCTCGTGGAGTGCATAATTTTATTTATATCCTTGCTGTTGGCTACCGACCAGTACGCATGGCAAACTAGACTATTCAGGCGTATCATCGTCACTTTTAGTGCAAAACTTTGAAATGGTTTTGCTGTTTTGCAAGAGAAGTGACGTTGGCATTAAAACTCAATGCGTTTACATAAATAAACGTGTTAAAGCAATGGGGTATGTTTTTCATCATATTTACTCAGATTCTATCAGATTAGTTTGCGTAATAAAGCGCTTCTGTTAATTTGCAAACGATTTGGATCTGTAGCGATTTTGTGCTTTTGGCGCTTACGTCAAAATCCTAGCCCACGGCAGTATAAGCTTCTTCCTCGGCAATCTTCATTTTTCGTAAGGATTCGCCCCGAAGCATCATTGCGATTGGTAATACCATTCACGGTGAATATTCATCGGCATTGATCTGAGTCACAAAGGCTTCTGAAACGATGTATTCCCATCCGATCGCTCAATATCGCTTCGGATGACTTGAGTAAATCGTAGCCAATACGAATCAAACACGAAGGTAATCATATTACGTTTTAATAACTATTCATCGCCCACAAGCCACTCATAACAGTTCAGTTCACTATAGGCGTTGTTTCCATTGCTGAGTGAATACACTGTTGCCATGTGTTGTTGTGCTCCGGCAATAATGAATGAATACGAATGCAACGAAGTGATATACAGCAGCCCTGCGCGCCAAAACCGATGACGTAAAGGAGGAGTTTTATGAGCTCCTCTAGAAAACGTATGGAGAGTGCCCACAACACGATATAAAGAGCGTCATCGGAGACACGAACGCACAAGTCGGACGAGAGGAGTTCTTTCGTCCCGTTATTGGTAGGGAAAGCCTTCACTCTACCACCAACGACAACGGCTTGAAGCTAGTGAACTTCGCCGCGGCCAGGGGAATGGCCATCTGTAGCACCCATTTTGCACGTCTGAATATTCGGAAGCAGACCTGGAGACGACCCAACGGAGAGGCCTGCTCCCAGATCGACCACATGCTGATCGACGGCCGGCACTTCTCAGACGTCATAGACGTGCGGTCCTTTCGAGGGCCAAACATCGACTCGGATCACTATCTCGTGGTAGGCAAGATTCGCGCCCGGTTGTCCGATGTATTTAAATCGAGATCGGCGAGGAAGATACATCTGGACATCCAGAGGTTATCAGCGGAAGGAGTTGCTGCAGAGTATACTCGGAAAGTTGATAGACGGACCGGTGGACCAGCTGGAGTGGACCTGAACGAGCAGTGGAAGCACATCCATGATGCGGTCAGCGAAACAGCGCGAGAGGTGATAGGCATGACAACGGGAACCACGCGTAGTGGGTGGTTCGATGCTGAGTGCCTAGAGGTGACGGAGGAGAAGAATCGAGCCTACGCCAACCGCATCTGACGCGTTACACGATTAGCTGCTACGTTAGTAGCAGCTAATCGTGTAACGCGTCAGATGCGGGAGAAATACCGGGAGGCAAGAGCTGCCGAAACGAGGCTTCATCGCCGTAAGAAAGGTGAGCACTACGATCGCGTCCTCGCGGAGGCGGAGAATTGCTTCACCAGGCACGACACGAGGAGCTTCTATAGAACGATCAACGGAATCAGGAACCGGACCGTGCCAGTACCTGCCATGTGCAATGACAGGGAGGGGAACCTGATTACCGATAAATCGCAGGTGGCCAGGCGTTGGAAGCAACATTTCGAAGTGGTGTTGAAGGGAGGAGAGTCGTCGAGGGGAACAGGATAGAAATTGGGGAGGACGGACAAGCTGTGGACCCACCAACATTGGACGAGGTGAAGAATGCTTGCAAAGAGCTAAAAAACAACAAAGCCGCTGGGAAGGACGGCTTACCGGCCGAACTTTTCAAAGTTGGGAGCGAGCGGCTGTGTAGTGCAATTCACGAGATTATACTAAGGGTATGGTCTGAGGAACAACTACCTACGGACTGGTTGGAAGGGCTCATATGCCCTATCTACAAGAAGGGACATAGACTCGAGTGTAGTAATTATCGAGGCATAACCCTCCTCAATTCCGCTTACAAAATTCTCTCCCGTATCCTGTTCCAGCGACTGAGGCCGTTGCAGGAAGCCTTTGTTGGCGAATACCAATGCGGTTTTCGAGTGGGGCGATCTACAACGGACCAGATGTTCACCTTGAGACAGATCCTCGACAAGTTTCGAGAACACAACCTGCAGACACATCATTTGTTTATAGACTTTCGAGCGGCGTACGATACAGTGAAACGCAACGAGCTGTGGCAAATAAAGCTAGAACATGGTTTCCCAACTAAACTGATTAAACTGATACGTGCGACGCTCGACGGTTTTACATCATGCGTCAGGACAGCGGGCGAATTTTCGGACGCGTTTGTGACGTTAGATGGTCTGAAGCAAGGGGACGGGCTCTCGAACTTGTTGTTCAACATAGCTTTGGAAGGTGCGATACGAAGGGCAGGTGTGCAGAGGAGCGGCACCATCATCACTAAGTCTCACATGCTTCTGGGCTTTGCGGACGACATTGATATAATTGGTGTTAACCGTAGAGCAGTTGAGGAGGCCTTTACGGCTCTCAAAAGGGAAGCTGCGAGAATTGGACTCACCATAAACACTGCCAAAACGAAGTACATGGTGTCGGGCAGAGAGCGTGGTAGTTCTACGGGTGTTGGTGCTGCGGTGGAGATGGATGGGGATACTTTCGACGTGGTCGACGAATTTATTTATCTTGGTACTCTCGTGACATGTTACAACGAGGTGAGCCGCGAGGTGAAGAGGCGGATTGCGGCGGCGAATAGGGCTTATTACGGATTGCATAGCCAGCTTAGGTCCCGTAGACTACAGATCCGTACGAAATTTGCGCTCTATAGGACTCTGATCCTTCCGGTGGCGCTCTACGGACACGAATCGTGGACGTGGAAGGAGGCCGATCGACGAGCGCTTGGGGTCTTCGAGCGTAGAATCCTGCGATCAATACTCGGAGGCAAACTAGAGAACGGGGTGTGGCGCAGGCGCATGAATCACGAGCTGTACGAAGTATACAAACACGCTGATATTGTCAAGCTGATGAAACACGGCAGGTTACAGTGGGCTGGCCATGTAGCACGGATGGCGGATGAGCGACCGGCAAAGATAATATTTAGTAGAGAACCGGATAGAGGCCGACGACTTCGAGGCAGACCGCGCACGCGCTGGATGTGTGCTGTCGACGAGGATGCCAGAGCAGCGGGTATAAGGGGCGACTGGAGAGTAGCAGCCCAAGACCGAGTTTTGTGGAGACGTATTCTGGATTCGGCATAGGATCTTAATGATCTGTCGCCATAAAAGTAAAAGTATGTAAGTATAAACCCCTACTCTGACAGTCAATTTCACACTTTTCTTTCGTACTTTGAGGTGCAAAAAATATGGCAATAGCATTAAGTGCAAACAATCACAATATCATTAACCTGCATGTTATCTTAAGTGTCGACTGGCTGACCAAACTGCTACCTTTTTCATATACAATCTTGATCAGCTCAACGATCGATGACGGATTATGCACGATAAATCGGTTTGGCTCATAGTGATAATTTTATGAGAATTTAAGTCATCAGATGGCAGCACTAACCATCGGAAATCGATCGTGTTCAAAATGTATGAAAAATATGGAAGTTAGGTAAATTGTTTTAGTTATCTTTGTCTATACTGTCAGGTTTCTTTATGCGGGCTACTTTTTTCAATAACTCAAAAACGGTACAAGATATTGACCTCATTTCAATCACTTTTTTCATTTTGGGACTCAAGTAATCATATATCAGTATAAAAAAATCACAGTTTTTGGTGCAAATACTGAAAATAATTATATTGTGTTTTGGCCTTTATAATGCCCACTATCATATTCAGTCACTGTTCAAACATTTTGGAACACACACAATAAAAATGTTTTCATATTCAGAAGGGTCTCCCGCAAAAAAATTTGTTTTTTTCCAGTTTGGACTCATCTCTCCGACCAGAAACGTTGGTCTTTTGTGATATCACCCGAGTGTTTTGCTGTATCCCGCACTTCTATTATTAGCAATATCACTATTGAAAGTAGGAGATATGAATATTATAATTCGTGCTTGTGTATATTGTGTATATTTATCTCCCAGATGGTCTCGAGGTACGATGCTGGCCTAACAAGCCAGTCGTCGTAGGTTCGAGTCTCGGCTCGGGAGAGACTGTTAGTGTCAGTAGGTTCGTAGCACTAGCCCTGCAACTGTCCTGTACACTAAACAGTCGGCTGCGAAGTCTGTGTACAAAGAAACAGAAGGTCAAGTTCCGAATCTGAATGTAGCATCGATTTTCTAGAACCAAGTTTTTTTGGTTTCTTTTGGAGCCTTAAACAATCCTAAACTTATCGAAAGTCGATTGGTTTTGTCTATGCATGACGCATTGCATTTCAACTTTGTATGGGAAAACCTACTTTTTTGTATTTCCCTTTCTACAGACCTCAGTAATTAGATGCCCAACAACTTTGCTAAAGACGCTGAAGACCTTGAATGTCCTTAAAAAATGCTATAGCTGCTCAAAGTTGAGTGTGTCGAATTGAATGCTATAAATAAATATTTCTGTCAACACTACCAGTGTACCAGCGTCAGTAGGATTTCTATCAGAAGTAACCTGTCGTCTCGAGTTTATACACTTAACTGGTCTAAACAAGCAAATTCAGGTAAATATTCTAGGCGCAGATAAGATCTACAACATGTTTCATAGGTTAATTATAATATAAATCTGACTGACGGTGGTACACTAGTAGTGTTGGCAGAAATAATGATTTTCACCATTAAATTCGACATACTCAACTTTGAACAGCTGTAGCATATTTTAGGGAGATCCTAGCTCTTTGGAGTCTTCTGCAAAACCTTTTGATGCTTTTGAAGTTATGAAACGTATTTTGAGCTCTCTAGAATGAAAATACATAATACAAATCCGATAGCGACTCAGCAGATCAACTGAAATCGATAAATTCATATTATTTCATTAGTTTAGAAGTGTGCCGAGTATATGAACGATCATTTTCGTAAGTATTTTGTTTTCAGTGCAAACGGAAACGTTTTTCCCGGAAAAAACATAGTTTGAGCGCTAAAAATTGTATTTGAATTTGTTTTCGACAGAGTTAAGCTTCGTGTATCAAAAAACGATCGTTCAACGACCAGGGAATTTAATAACAAACAATCAAAATAAAGATGAAAAAAATCGGATCAGTAGTTTGACCGTAAACACGCCAAAGTCAGTTTTTGAGAAACACCATTCTGAGATAAACGCGTATAAAGTTCAAGCTTATGACGACGCGCGCTTCAAATCTCTTTAATCGCCTATTGATCGGATTTTCATGAAATTTGTGAAAATGTTCTCAAGAAGTTGTACTTTAAGATAATGCAATATTTTTTTTTGTGAAAATGTTCTCAAGAAGTTGTACTTTAAGATAATGCAATTTTTTTTTTTCTTCAATTTTTTGAAAACTTAAAAGGTATATAACCCCATAAACACAAAAGTAGTGAGCTACGTAGTCGCAAGGTTACAGGGTCCGCTTTGACTAGCGGGTGTCCATGGGTTAGAAATTCTGTAAAATCAGGCCATTCGATGTCAAAGGACTCAAACATGGGTTTATTCTCCGGTCTCAACTTACTCAGGTTTCCTGCTTACCATTCACGCTAAATTCTACAATATCTATAAATAAACTTCCTTTGGAAAAAATACTTCCCTCTTATATTGTATGCAAAAATGCATACACACATGCACGGATTAATAATAAGCATGTTACTTTTAATAGTTGTATTGCTGATAATAGAAGTGCGAAATACAGCAGATACCCGGGAAAATATCTCAATAGATCAACCTATCTGGTCGCAATGTTCATACGTCATGTTCATAAGTCCGTACACAAAAAAAAAACACAAAAGTTCTGCGTTGGTATGAAACACAGTTGGATAGATTTTATTATCTCAATGTGTTACACATATAAGAAATTGTGAAAGTCAAATCGGTTCAAATTGCTTAAACTATCTTGTTCACACAAATTCTTCAGTCGCTTCGACAATGTTTTTATGTATTTCTGGTAACGAATTACCACTCTACTTTGGTTAATTATGTTATTGTTTTATCTTTCGAATGTTGCCATAGTTAGCTTTCTCGTATTTCCCGTCGTTGAGTCTTTGTTTAATAGCAAAGAGTGCACCATTCATGGCTTATTATTTCAGACATTGTGTCAAAATATTAAAATTATGTTAAAAGTGAAAAGGAAAAATCAAAAACTGGAAAATGAAAAAATGAAACGTGATAAGCTAAAAAAAAACTAAAAAGATTAATAAATACGTTAAAAATAATTGAGTTCAAAAGGCGGTATGAAAAACTTTTGTTATATAATAGTGATCTATGTATTTTATATTGTTCGGATTTCGAAAGAAAATTAAGAATATTCCAAAATTTGTTTTAAGCGAAAATGCTTGAAAAATTTTTTTTAAATAAAAAAAAACAATCAAAGTTTTACACATTTGCCTTCGTACTTAGTGATTTATGGGACTTGATTCGTTTGTATGAGCTGCATAGCAAATTGGGTGTGTTATCATCTGTATTGAAGAGTTAATTATCGCGGCGGGAAAGCCAATTTGTAGTATTATATAGGTGATATTGAATGAGTTTTTTCTATATTGATTCATAATCAAAGCAGTTTATTATGCCATCCGTATTCTAACTTAAACCTGCGTTTATGCACTCATGCAAGAACCGAACTTTTTGTCTCGAACTCCGAAAACAGAATTTGCACTATAACCTTAGTCATGGTGATCATTCGCAAAAATAATTTATTACTTATCGCCATTTCCCCATAAGAGACACTTCGATGTTGAGATCCAAACTTAAAATCATCTCACTTTATCTGACATCTTTTTAATTGGCTTCAATTGCACCCAAGGCGGCAACTATTACATTCAATATTTTAAGTTGCATCAATATCTAATACAACCTACAAAACGGTTTTAACCTATCCACTTAAAAGAATTGAGTCGCTTCTTACTTAAAATGATGTTTTGTTAGTAATTACATCGTTTTCATGATAACACAACGATAAAGTAATTGCGCTAAAAATACACTCGACTCTGTTTATGTTTGATGAAGCCGCCGAGACTAAGAAGACATCTCCAAATTGTACGGTATTCAATAGTAAATATTTGCTATTCGTTCTTTCTGCCTCATTCCTCTTTACTTCCCATGAGCTGGCTTTTCAGAAAGTATGAAACAAGTGATGGGGTGGAAACGCGAGGTTTACCTCCGACCGCTCGTGCTGCAAGCTGCGAAAGTCACTTGGGACGCTAAGCATGCGATCAGTCAGCTGTTCAAACAAAAATATCGTCGTTCTGTGCCACTTAGTCTAGCGTATGATAAAGACAAAT